>NC_142601.1:34391971-34691971 GCF_041222555.1 Hakea prostrata | reverse complement strand
AGATCGACCAAATCAGCCCATTTCATTCCTGTGAAGATCACTCATACTTTGGATAAGCTAGCTAGGCTTTATATAGACAATGTGGTTCGTCGGCACGGAGTGCTGGTGAGTATTATGTCTGATCGTGCTCCTAGATTCACCTCAAGGTTTTGGAATAGTTTTGCAGAAAGCCTTGGGAACCCAATTGAATATGAGTACAGCTCATTATCCACAGTTTGATGGACAATTTGAGAGGATAATTCAAATCTTAGAAGACTTGCTTAGATCTTGTGTTGTGAATATGGGTGGCAATTGGGATGAACACTTAGCTTTGGGTGAGTTTGCCTATAACAACAGTTATCAAGCGACAACAGGCATGGCTCCATTCAAGGCTTTGTATGGTAACACTTGTAGGACGCCTTTGTATCGGACTGAGACCGGTGAAAGAAGAGTCTTGGGTCCATCAATGATAGAAGCTACAAGTGCGATGGTTGATATGATTAGATAAAGGATCAAGTCTGCTCAGTTTAGACAGAAATCTTATGCCGATAAAAGAAGGACCGATTTGGAATTTCTGGTTGGAGAGAAAGTTTTCCTCAAAGTATCACCGATGAAGGGTGTGATGAGATTCAATGTGAAAGGAAAGCTTAGCCCTCGTTTCATTGGACCTTTCGAAATCCTAAGAGGGTTCGACCCGTCACATACCGTTTGGTCTTACCCCATCTCTTGCTGGAGTTCATAATGTGTTTCATGTATTGATGCTTAGGAAATACATAGAGAACCCGGAACACATACTACAGCAAGCACCTGAAGGACTTAGTGCTGATCTTTCCTATGATGAAGAGCCAGCCGAAGTCCTAGACAAAAAGGACAAACGATTGCGGAATCGTACCATTCCCTTGGTAAAGATTTGGTGGAAGAATCACACCCCTGAAGAAGCTTCATGGGAAAAAGAAGAAGACATGAAGGAGAAGTTTCCTCATCTTTTTGGAAGCACAGGTATGCTTCCAATTTCGAGGACGAAATTTCTTTCAAGGGGGGGAGAATGTGAAATCCTGCCCTATCCTAACCCTAACCCTGACCCGGAACCTTTGATGTTTGTAGGTCCGAAGACCCGAAGTGGAAGAAGGAGAGACTTTTAGGCCCTCTTAGTTGAAGACTTGGTGTTTGATTCTGAGCCCATGGACATTGACGATGGTGCCCCTTACTTGGATGCACTGTCAGTGTTCAATGAGAAGCTGCACCTAGAAGAGGGGAAGTCTAGTTGAAGTACCTAATGCACTTCCGGACTCGATTCGAAGGTAATACTCTAATCTAGACTTGTTGATTGACTTGTAGGAGAAAACCCACTTGAGTTTGAGTTGTTCAAGCCCTTCATTTCCCTGGACCAAGCTTGTTGTACTAGCTTGGTCGACCAAGCCAATCGACCAAAGGATTCTCAAATCCGAGAATTTGATGCTTTTTGGATATTTTATTCTCTACTTAAGTGAGCCTCATGACTTGAACCCTATTTTAATCTTTTAGCTTGCTGAGAATGAGGGGAGACCTTCCCAAGACATTCTCTTGGTAGTGGTGAAGGAATATTGCATCAATCATTGCCAATCATTGTCTCTTATCTCCAATATCACCTCTAAGGTATGATTTCTCTCTCTTTCTCTCTATTCTACTCTAATCCCTTCTCTTACTTGCTGTTGTAACCATGAGGTTTGTGCTGCAACCTTGCAACCACCACTTCATGTGTTCGTTCCTTGCTAAAGCTTAAGCTCCTTCCATTTCTACCTATGCTAAACTCTCATTTTGATTCTTGTATATGCATTTCCATGATTTTCTTCTTAGCATCTTGTTTCTTGTCCTAAACTGATTAGGTTAAGTATGCTAAGTCTAATTCAGTATGCTAAGTCTAATTCTATGCTAGCATTTGATTGTAATCTATTACTTAACACTTTCCCTAGCTAATGTCCTAATTTCCCTTGCAATTGCATTTGATTTCAATTGAAGACTATGATTCTTGCATATAGAACTTAGGGTTTCAATTTTGGGATTTCTATTTAGACCATTGGATTTGCTAATTACTTGCTAGATAGTGTTCTTATACTGTTACTATCAATCCGTCCAAATTTCGGATCGATCCAAGCCCCATAAGCTAGGTTTCGGATCAAAATCCACTATTCAGCCCCGCACTGTTCACTTGGTCGACTGGGTCAGTCGACCAAGTCAGTCAACCAATTGGTTGCTGAATTGTGTACTTTGCCAATTTGACCCGTTTGACCTCTGATTCTCCCGATTTCTTTTCTAATCTTTCATCTATGTTTGTCTAGGGTCTATATACTACCTTTGGATCATTCTCTTTTGATTATTGGATTATCTTCTTGTCAACTCAAGGTATGGACGATTATCCCCATACATGCATAGACTATATGAATCTTACACTGATGTTGGCAACTTAGTAGGCTTAGCTTCTTTATTGTATTTGAACATCATATAACTGTTGTACATACTTTAGGACAGTAGTACCATGTTTATATACTCTTGCTTATTATGATTATTCATTCTTTTCAATTACATATATGATTGATAATGTGACGTTATGACTTATCTTTCAATATGATGAAGTATCATCTATGTATGATATGATGAAATTGAGAATGTGATTGGATAAGTATGATTTGGGATTAGGGAATGTCCTATTGACATTTCTGTCCTTGGACATCGGAGGGAATAGTATGGGATGTTCTCCGAAGATTCCCATCGACGCTTTCCCAGATTATTGGATGTCTTGTGTAGGACTTGTCTAGAAGTGTTGGCTAGGATGTCCTTGTTGTATCAGACCCGAATCAGAAGGGCATTGAGACCGAACGACCCGTGGCAGTAATGTGGTTTGATGGGCGCTCAAGACCGGTAACCAACCCGTGAGAGGACATAAATCACATTGCGGATACTCGAAAGAGGCCATTTATTGGTAGGGTTGCAAATGGCAAGACTTGGGCTCATGGGCGCTCCAGACCGGTAACCAACCCGTGAGAAGACGTGAGAGCTTCCCATTTACTATTTGTGGATGACCAATAGGGTTGATGAGTCCGTAGTCCGAGTTGGTTGGTGCCATAGGATATGTGACTCTAGTGTGAAGGATACCAAACTGAGTTGGTTGTAGCCATCGGGGAAGTATCCGGATCTAACATGATACGACTGAGTAGATGACTTGCATTGGGCTAAGCTTTACCGTCCCATGCGCTGATACTTATACTAATGGTGATGTGAGAGAGCGGTGACTTAAAACCCCAGCCATGGATTGTCCCGAGGGATGCAGGACCCAATTACCAACGATGAACCCAAGGTATCTTAAATGGTTGAGGGAAGAGTGATGGAGACCTACCCAAAGAAGTATGGTGCTATGACTTAAAGCATCTCTACCATAGAGACTAGCATATATAGAGTTAAAATCATATTTGCATCATATGTTTCATATCATCTTGCATCGTGTTATGTTTTGTATCATATATCTGTGTTATTATGGAATAATTGCCTTGTTGAGTTCTTTCGAACTCATTCCTTTTTGTGCAATTGTTTTGTTAGAGTATTCTACAGGTACGGAAGGATTTGATGGTGCCTACATCGAGCCGAACCCCGATGAGGCATACTACCCTCAAAGCACTGGCTACCATGAAGATCACTGTGAAGATCCCAAGGGTGATTACGCTTCGTACCAAGATTAGTTCGACACTGGTGTGGGAGCGGCCATGCTTGGTCTCATATGTTTATACTTACGAGGACATTTTGTATAAGACCAAGGAAACGATTGTTTAGATTTTTATGTTGTTATTCTCTTTTCGAGACTTGGATCTGTAACACTTAACTTTGATTGATCTACTCTCCGCTGCTACTGAGGGAGTGATTTCCACTCACTATCTCTCTTTTTGATTATATACATTGGTATCGTTTATTTCCATGCTCAGATTTTGTTGTTTCTTATCCTTATCATGATTTCATTGATTATATGCTTGACCTTGATTATATTATTATTCAATGATTGTGTTATCGCGTATGTGGGAGGCATGGTTGCTCAATACTTGATCTTCGGGACTATGGATCACATACCCGGGTATGCCAGGTAGGGTACCGGCTGGGTGGATGTGACATCTTGGGTTCTCCAGTTGGTAATGGGTCCTGCATCCCTCTCGGACATTACATGGCTAGGGTTTAGGTCATCACTTTCTCATGCCACCGTTTGGTATGAGTACTGGCGCATGTCAAGGTCAAGCCTAGCCAATGCAAGTCATCTATTTAGTTATATCAACTCAAAGTCAGATACTTCCATTCCTCCACTCTCGGGATCCTTTCCAGTATCTTTCTCATTAGTGTTAGCGTATCCTATGGCTACAAGCAACTCGGACTAGGGACTCATCAACCCATTTGGTCATCCACAAATAACAAACTGGAAGCTCTCATGTCCTCTCACAGATATAACTCACCAATGTCAAGCGCCCATGAGCCCAAGTCTAGTAAATGCGACCCTACCAATGAATGGCCCCCACAATGTGATTCATGTCCTCTTATGGATATAACTCATTGGTCTTAAGTGCCCACAAACCCACATTGCTACCACGGGTTACTCGGTCTCAATACGCTTCAGAATTGGGTCTGATATAACAGGGACATCCTAGCCAAACACTGCTAGACAAGCCCTAGGTATGACAACCAATAATCCGAGAAAGCGTCAAAGGGCACCATTGGAAATGTCCCATACCATTCCCACTGATGTCAAAGGATAGAAACGTCGAAAGGACATTCCCCAATCCGAAATCATACCTAATCAATCACATTCCCAATTCAGTCATAACATACACAACTGATGTGTCATTATATGAAATAACACATAAAGACAAGATCAACTGAATAAGTAACATACATGAATAAGTATTCGTATATGCTTAAGTAATAAAAGAAATACATGAGTAAGGTCCTAATGTAGTTACAACAGTAACATCATAATTAGAAAATCTAATAACAGTAGCAAATCCATGTGTTTCCCAAATTAGATACTAAGATTCACACAATCTAAGTTAATATGGAAACAACTATTCTTACTTAATTAACTTCGATGGATATCCGAAGATCAAAGAGAATGGTTCCCAAAGTTAGCAAATAAACCATAAACAAGCATAGATACATCATTAGGAAAAAGGCCTAGAAGATTAGAGGTCAAAAGAATCAAATCGGACAAAGAACATAGCTACTGTTAGCCTTGGTTGACTGGATGGTAGCTTGGTCCAATCGACCACATGAATAGTACATAGCAAAATTCAGAATTTTGATCCGAAACTCATCTTCTGGGATTCAAAACACTCTGAAATTCCAAAGGAACGTTAGGATTAGTAATCTAAGACTGTCTAGCATAGATTAGACACCAACAATGGTCAAAGTCAATACTTACTAATTTGGAAACATGACTTTCTAATTTTGGTAAAAATCATAGTTTTCAATGAAAACAAGCTATGAACTCAAGAGAAGAATTAAAGATGATAAGATCTCATTCTAGTAGAACATTAACAATAGATCATACATGAATCTGACATGAAAACAGATCTAACATGCTAGAGAAAACAAATCAAAGGAATGATCATGGCTTCATGAATAATTCATATGAATCATGGCTAAGATCAAGTATGAAGATCATAGCACCATTAGAATGAATGGAGATTGTAGAAAAGATAATTGCAAGGATGCAGTACCTTCATCATCATCTCAGTAATAAGAATTTGATAATGGCAAGAATGAATTTGATAGCAAGTAGAGAAGATTACTAACCTTTGATTGAAGAACAACAGATGAAAACTTGAAAACTTGCAAGTAGATCTTCTTCAACACCAAGAGAGGCTTTGAGAGGGGTTCTCCACATTCTCTAAGGGTTTTAGAAGCAAAGGAGGCTAAGAAACACGTAGTTCTAACATATAGAGCACCAAAAGACCTAAACAGGAGATCTACGAAGATTTGATCCCTGTTGGTCGATTGGCTAGACGACTGACCCAGTCGACCACCTAGTCGACCAAGCATGTCAGCAAGGCCAAACTAGGGACATCAAGGCCCAAACCTCTTCCAAGTCCAATGGGTTTCTCCCAACTCAACATATATGACTTACCTAGTATATAAAAATGCCTTCAAATCATGTCCAACAAGGCTTTAAGTCCATCAACTAATCTCATCTTCATGAAGGTGCAGTTTCATTTCAATTCTGTCGAAGCTTCCAGTATGAAGCACCATCATCAACTTCCATGGGTTTTGAGTCAAACACCATGTCTTCCATTGAAATGGCCCATAGTTGACTTCTTCCTTTACTTCGGGTCTTCGGACCTACAACAACAAGGTTTCCGGGTCAGGGTTAGGGATGGATATCACACAGAAGAGGCTGGTGTTCTATCTTAATGTGTGTCTACCATATAAAGACTAGCATTTGTTAGAGTATAGTTGCATTGTTGCATTCCACTTCATGGTATGCTTCACTATGTGATGTATTGATTTAGACTATGATATTCGTTATTTGTTTGTGAACTACTCGCAGAGTTCTTTTGAGCTCACTCTTCGAGGAATTTGTTGTTTTAGAGTTTGTTACAAATCCTGATGTCGCTGAAATTCAAGAATACGAGACATTGGCGACCAATCCGTACAGTGTACAAGATTTTGGGGACTCTGACTTTCATAGTGAAGAATGTTCGTGTCTTGACTGCGTATACCAGAATTAGTTCGACTCATAAGTTGTTTTATATCGTTCATGATACGTAGATTTTCGAGTTTCAAAATTCCATTTTACTTAAAAGACACATACTTGATGTAACATTTAGGAGTTTTGATTATACTTTTTCCTTTCCAATTGATTACTTTAGTTTTGTCATCCCTTCCGCACTCTAATTTTATTTTGAGATCCTTGTTGCTTGTTATATTTCTTTATTAATAGTTATTGTCACATCCACCCAGCCGGTACCCTACCAGGCATACCCGGGTATGTGATCCATAGTCCCAAGGATCAAGTATCGAGCAACCATGCCTCCCACATACACAATAATACAATCATCAAAAATAATAATCAAGGTTGAAGGATATAATAAAAGGAATCATGAATAAGATAGAAACAAGATAATCAGAGCACGGAATAAAAGATACCAAATATAATCAAAAGGAAGGAAGTGAGCGGAATTCACTCCCTTAGTACATGGCGGAAAGTAAATCAGTGAAAGTTATAGTTACAGATCCATGTTCCAAAGAAATAATAGTATAAAGGTCTAAACTAAGATCTCCTCAGTTTTATACAAGAAATCCTCATAGGTGTACACATAGGAAACCAAACACGGCCTTTCCCACACTAAGGTCGGGCTAATCCTGGTACGGAGGGTAACCACCCTCGGGATCTTCACTGTAACCTTCATAGTGGCTAAGACCTTCAGAGTAGTATGAGGGATCTTGGTCCGTCTCGAGGAAGGAGCCATCAGCTTCATCAATACCTGCAAAGAAATCTAACAAAACAATCGCACATAAATGAATGAGTTCAAAAAAACTCAACAAGGCAGTTATTCCATAATACATAAGCCATATGATACAAAACATAACATGATGCAAAATGATATGAAACAAATGATATAAATATGATTCTAATTCTACATGTGATGTTCTCTATGGTAGACATGCTTTAAGTGATAGCACCATACTTCTTTGGGTAAGTCTCAATCACTCAGCACCGGTGGGAATTGGGTCCTACATCCATCTCGGACAATCCATGGCTGGTTTCGGTCACCACTCTCTCACACCTCCATTTGGTCTAAGTATTGGCACATGTCAAGGTAAAGCCTAGCCCAATGCAAGTCATCTACTCAGTCATATCATGTCAGATCCAAATACGTCCATTCCTCCCATCCTGGGATCCTTTCCGGTATCCTTCACACTAGAGTCAACGGATATAACTCACCGGACTCACCAACCCTATTGTTCATCTACAAATAGTAGACGGGAAGCTCTCACGTCCTCTCATGGATATAACCCACAGATCTCGAGCACCCGTGGGCCCAAGTCTAACTATTTGCAACCCAACCAATGAATGGCCCCTTTCAGGTATCCACAGTGTGATTTATGTCCTCTCACAAATATAACTCATCGGTCTTGAGCTGTCACTATCACATCCACCTAGCCGGTACCCTATCTGGCATACCCGGGATGTGATCCACAGCCCCGAAGATCAATAGTTCAGGGACCACATCATCCACATCGACGAAAACACAATCATGAACAATCAATATTAAACTAACAATTGATAATCATAGAATTCAGAAATGAAATACCAAGGATAATCAGAGTACATAAGTAAATATCATATTAGATAAATTAAGAAGGTAGTGGGCGGAATCCACTCCATCAAATAAGCAGAAGTGAGGTCAAAATTAAATAAGTACAAGTCTCAAGTTAAGAAATTTAATTTAAGGTTATTACAATTCCTCTAAGTTTAACTGTCACAAAAAGGGGGGTGGGTAGCTACACATAAGTCTCCTCCACAATAAATATGTTCTCTTTGATAGTGAAGACCTCAGAGACCCAATATGGCTACTCCCATACTATCCCAGGGCTAACCCTAATACGCCGGAGGATCTGCTTCGGTACCGTCACCGAAGTCTTCATTGTAGCTAGCCTCCGGATAGTAGTATGAGGCATCTGGGTCCACCTTAGGGAACGTACCATCAGAGTAATCACCTGCAGAGTAGCCTAGCAAAATATTGCAACAGAAAAGGAATGAGTTCAAAAGAACTCAGCAAAGAAGTTATTCCACGATACATGAGCCACAAGATAATCATAAAATAATGCAGATGATATGAGACATATAATGCAATATGATTCTACTCTAAGTATGCTGGTCATCTATGGTAGACATGCTTTAAGTCATAGCACCATACTTCTTTAGGTAGTCTCAGTCACTCATCACTGGGGGGGAATTGGGTCCTGCATCCCTCTTGAACAAATCCATGGTTGGGGGTTTCGGTCACCACTCTCTCACATCACCATTTTGTACAAGTATTCGCGCATGTCAAGGTAAAGCCTAGCCCAATGCAAGTCATCTACTTAATCATATCATGTCAGTTCCAGATATGTCCATTCCTCCCCTCTCGGGATCCTTTCCGGTATCCTTCACACTAGAGTCACGGATATTACTCACCGGACTCATCAACCCTATTGGTCATCCACAAATGGTAGACGGGAAGCTCTCACGTCCCCCTCACGGATCATTTCACCGGTCTTGAGTGCCCATGAGCCCAAGTCTAGCCATTTGCAACCCTACCAATAAATGGCCCCTTTCAGGTAACCGCAATGCAATTTATGTCCTCTCATGGGGTGGTTACCAGTCTTGAGCGCCCACAAATCCACACTACTACCACGGGTCGTTCGGTCTCAATGCCCTTCCGAATCGGGTCTGATATGATAGGGACATCCTAGCCATACATCTAGACAAGTCCTATGTATGTCATCCAATAACCCGGGAAAGCGTCGATGGACACCTTCGGAGAACATCCCATACTATTCCCTCCGATGTCCAAGGACAGAAGCACCAGTAGGGTACTCCTCAATCCCAAGTTATACTTAAGCAATCACATGCCCAAGTTCATCATATCAATTCACAAAATACAACATCATAATAAACATGCGATTCATGACATTGACATAAGTCATCATATATTGAAATTGATAAACATGATAAGACATTGAAATAAAATAATGTAAACACAAAGCTACTGTTGAAAGACATATGTAGCAAGTCTAACATGATAGGAATTTGAAATAGAAACTATGCTCACTAGGTTAGGAACACCAAGTCAAAATTCCATGTCCTATGTAATTTTATCGATAACTATCCTTACCTTGAATTGGAGAAGAGAATGGTCCAAGATCACAAGCAAGTGGCCCAAATAGTCTTAAAACCCTAAACAAGCATATATGAAAGGTTAGAGAAGAAATCAGAACAATCGGAGATCGAACGAATCAAAACTAGGCAAAAGTTGCTGACAACAACTCTGTTGGTCGATACATTTGGTCGATAGTATCGACCAACAAGCATCGACCAAGAAGATTTCGGACAGCAAGCTGGCTTTTTGGGTTTTGGCCAAGATTTGGTCTTCCGGGTCTCGGATCAATACAAAACTTGGGGGATAGTCTAAGCACAACATAGGGACACTAATTATCAAGAATTTAACATAATCCAATGGTCCATTTAGAAATCCCCAAATTGATTTATCAAGGTCAAGAGTTGTTAAACATGGCATTAGCTATATCTTAATGCAAATTGGGGGAAAAACATAGGGGATTAGATAGGGAATCACTTAGAAGCAACATTGAACTCATATGCAAGGTGTAGATTAGGTTAATCATAGGCTTCATCTCAGTTTTGGTAAATAAAGCAAGTTGGTGAGCAATAAATCATGGAAATGTGTTGTTAATGATCATGAGGTGAATAAATCATAGTCATATCGGTGAAAACATCAATATATGAGGTATAGAAGGCTCATGGCAAGGTGTTTGCAAGGTTGAAGCACCTTGGCCATGGTCCCAACAGTAAAATAGAGAAAAGATGAGTGAGAAAGTGAGTAGGAGAGAGAGTCATACCTTGAGAGTGGAACAAGAAAGTGGAAATGAGTGGTTGGCAATGATTAATGGAGTAGATTTTCACCATTACCAAGAAGTTCTTGAGAGGCTCTCCCACGTTCTCACATGTTGAAAACGCTAGAATAGGGCTCCAGTCTCGAGGAATAAATAAATAGAAAAGAATATACCAGAGAATCTTTAAACCTGGGTTCAGCAAACCTGTTGGTCGATACATTTGGTCAATAGTATCGACCAAAACATGTTTCTGCAGAATTTAATAGAAAAGTTCAGCAACTTTAGGTGTGGACTTGGAGGGCTATACATGGTCAAATTGCATGGGGTTTTCTCCTACAGTTCACTCAAGAGGTCTAGTTTTATGGAGTACCTTCGGATTATGCACAGGAGTCCATTTGATATCTCAACTGTCTCACTCTTCATTAGTGCGCAGATTCTAACTTAACACTAACAATGTGCTCAAGGAAGGAGCAGCATCATCAATGTCCATATACTGGAGTTCCGACACCACGTCATCAACCAGCAGGGCCCATAAGTCCCTTCTACCACCACTTTGGGTCTTCGGACCTACAAACACAACAATGACCGGGTCAGGTCAAGGTTAGGTAAAAGCTGGATTTTACAGTCACATCCACCCAGCCGGTATCCTATCTGGCATACCTAGGAATGTGATCCACAGCCCGAGGATCAAGGATCGAGCGGCATGCCTCCCACATACATGATAACATAATCACGAACAATATAATCAATGTTTTAAGCAAGTAATAACCAGATCAAAAGGATAAGAAAAGATAATCAATCAGAGTGCGGAAAATATAAAGTATCAAGTACATACAAAGGAAATTCTCAAAAGGGGAGAGAACGATCAGAAGTCACTCCCTCAGTTGCAGCAGAAAGTGGTTGATTAAGTTAAATTACAAATCATAATCAAAGAGTAAATCCATAAAAATTACATGACATATCCAAGTTCCAGAATAACAAAAAGGGCCTAAGCTAGGGTCTCCTCCGTGTTGTATAAAGTGTCCTCGTATGTGTACACAAAAGAAACCAAGCACGCCCCCTCTCCAAAACAAGGTCGGACTAACTCTAGTACGGGGGGGTCCCCCCCCCCGGCTCCCCCCTCTCGTAATGAGTTCCCCGCAAGAACTTCACCGAAGTATGAGGGATCGCGCCGCCTCATAGTAGGGCCACAGTCTCGGTCGTTGTCTCAAAACAAGCACACAGTGGTTCAAATCACGGGGGGGTCCCCCCCCCCAAATCATACGATACAAGTCACAATATGATGCAAGATGATAAGAGACAATAATGCAATATGATTCTAACTCTGAGTATGCTAGTCTCTAATGTAGAGATGCTTTAAGCCATAGCACCATACTTCTTTGGGTCGTCTATCACTCCCCCTCAATCATACATGATATCTTGGGTCTGCCGGGGTAATTGGGTAAAGTCATCATCAGAAACCATGGTTGGGGATTTGGTCACCACTCTCTCACATCACCATTGGTATAAGTATTGGTGCATGTCACGGCAAAGCCTAGCCCAATGCAAGTCATCTACTCAATCGTATCAAGTCAGGTCCGGATACTTCCCCTATGGCACCAACCAACTCGGTTCCGTATCCTTCACACTAGAGTCAGTGTATCCTATCGCTATACAACCAACTCGGACTACGGACTCATCAACCCTATTGGTCATCCACAAATAGTAAACAGGAAGCTCTCACGTCCTCTCACGGGTTGGTTACCGGTCTTGAGCACCCGTGAGCCCAAGTCTAGCTATTTGCAACCCTACCAATAAATGGCCCCTAACAGCACGGAGTGGTTACCAGTCTTGAGAGCCCATCAAATCACACTATTACCACGGGTTGTTCGGTCTCAATACCCTTCTGATTTGGGTCTGAAGGATAGCCCTAGCCATACATCTAGACAATCCTATGTATGTCATCCAATAACCCGGGAAAGCGTCGGTGGACACCTTCGAAGAACATCCCATACTATTCCCTCAGATGTCCAAGGACAGAAGTGTCGGTAGGACACTTCCCAATCCCAAGTCATACTTAGTCATTCACAAGCTCGATCTCATCATATCATACATGATCAATAATTCATTATATAAACAAAGGCATAGCATAACATGATTAATTCTATATGTAATCATAAAGAATAATTAAGCATGATATTCCAAATGACATGTAACATACTACTACTGATATAAAATGCATACAACAATCATACATGGCTAAGGAATACATTAATGAAGTATATCTACTAAGTTTCCAAAGTAGAAGTAGATTCGCATAATCAGCGTACATGAGGTAACAACCGTCCTTACCTTAATTGAGTCGGAAATATTACCAAAAATCACCAAGAATAGCCCAAAAGTCAATGTTTGTACCCTAGACAACAAATAATCAACATTAGAGAAGAAAACAATCAAATTGGAGGTCAAACGAAGCAATTCGGCCAAAGACAGAGTTGCTGTCATATCTTGGTTGGCTGGCTGGTCGACTGTCAGTCGACCAGAGCAAACAGTAACGGGCAGAAATGGAGATTTGGCCCGAAACTGATCTTCCGGTGCTCCGATCGATATGAAACTTGGAGGGCATGATTATGGCAATATAGGGACACTACACACTAAATATTATCACGATCCAACGGTCCAATTGTGAATACCCAAATTGAAACCCTATGTTCTATATGCTAAACATCAAGTATTGAATTGGAATTGATTGCAATTGCAAGAAATGAAGGGGAATCAATTAAGGGAATGATAAGAACTAATTTGGAATCATGAATCAATAGTAATTCAAACCTAGCATACCTCTACACATCAGTTTGAATTAAAGAATAGGTTGAAATGAAAGAAATCATGGGATTGCAATGTAAGTAATCATAATCATAGCAAGAATGAAGTGAGATTGATGGAAATGGAAGGGAAAGCTCATGGCCAAGTGTTTGCAAGGTTGCAGCACTTCAGCCATGGTCCAAAGAGTATAAATTAATAGGAGATTGAGTAGATTAGAAGAAGAATAAGAGAAACCATACCTTGAAGTGATGATTGAGATGGAAAGCCAATGATTGGAGCCAATAATCTTCACAAACACCAAGAGATGGCCTAGGGAATGTCACTCCTCATTCTCTAGAGTGCCAATGATCAGGGTAGACCTTCATTCACGAGTTCCAAAAAGGTAGGGTCAAAATGGTTAAAAAATTTGTGATTTTTTGAATTTCATAACTGCTGGTCGACTGGTCAGTCGACCAAGGCTAACAGCAAACTTGGAGCAGGGATTTGGAAGGCCAAACTGATCCGAAATGAGTTGGGTTTTCTCCTACAAGTCAACCAACAAGTCTAGTTTCAAGAAATACCTTCGGATTGAGCACAAGAGTTCAATAGGTGCTTTAACTAATTCAATCTTCTTCGATGCGCAGATTTTCACTAAACACTGACAATGTGCTCAAGTAAGGGGCATCACTGTCAATGTCCATAGGCTCTGGATCAAACACTGAATCTTCAACTATAAGAGCCCACAAGTCTCTTCTACCTCCACTTCAGGTCTTCGGACCTACAACAGTACAAAATCCGGGCCGGGTCAGGGTTAGGATAAGGCCGGATTTTACATGAGCGCCCATCAAACCACACTACTACCATGGGTCGTTCGGTCTCAATGCCCTTCCGATTCAGGTCTGATACAACAAGGACATCCTAGCCAACACATCTAGACAAGTCATATGTATGTCATCCAATAATCCGGGAAAGCGTCGATGGGCATCTTCGGAGAACATCCCATACTCTTCCCTCCGATGTCCATGGATAGAAATGTCAAAAGGACATTCCCCAATCCCAAATCATACTTATCCAATCACATTCTCAATTTCATCATATCATACATACATGATACATCATCATACTGAAAGATACGTCATAACATCACATGATCAAATGTATAAGTAAATAACAAGAACGAATAGACATGATAAACAAGAGTAAATAAACATGATGCTACTGTCACAAGGTAACTACAGTAGTCATATGATGTCCAAATGGAACCAATAAGCTAAGCCTACTAAGTTGTCAACATCAGTGTAATAATCACATAGTCTATGTTATATGGGTATAACCGTCCTTACCTTAAGCCGTGATGATGATAATCCAACAATCTCAAAAGAATGATCCAAAGATGGTATTAAGACCCTAGACAAACATAAATGAAAGATTAGAAAAGAAATCGAGAAAATCGGAGGTCGAACGGGTCAAATCGGCGAAGCACACAATTCAGCAACCAATTGGTTGACTGACTTGGTCGACTGACCCAGTCAACCAAGTGAACAGGTCTGGGCTGAATAGTGATTTCTTATCCGAAACCTAGCTTCCAGGGCTCAGATCGATCCGAAACTTGGAGGGATTGATTGTAACAGTATAAGAACACTATCAAGCAAGTAATTAGCATAATCTAATGGTCTAAATAGGAATCCCCAAATTGAAACCCCATGTTCTAAATGTCACATCCACCCTAAATCCACCAAGGGGTACCCTATCTGGATTACCCGAGGGAGTGATTTACGGTCCCGCCAATCAAGTTTAGGAACGATCATAGCCACTTAGCACAATAATATAATCAAAAGCAAGAACAAATCTTTGTATTCAATTTCTTTAATAATAAAAGTCAAGAAAGGATCTTAGAAGGGTCACAAAGAACATTAGAGTGCGGAAATGATACCAATCAAATAAATAGTTAAAGTGTAAAAAGAAGGGGGAAACCCATTCTACAACAACCGCGGAAGGTAGATCAAAATAAAGTAAAGGTTACAACCAATTCTCAAAAGAAGGGAAAGAAAAAGGTAATCAACTAAGTTACAGTTTCTTCTAACTTATACAATGTTTCCTCAATAAGATAATCATAAGTAACTAGACCAGCCGAATCTGCTCCTGACAAATATTAGTCTCGAACTGATAGTCTTCACTGACGTAGTCACCATGATCAGTATTGTGTGAGTCATCGATTTGGTCTTCATAGTGTTGACCATCATAGTCAATAGTAGTAGTACCTGTAGAAAAGTCTAACAAAAGATATTGCAAAAAGGAGTGAGTTCAAAAGAACTCAACAAGGCAGGCTATTCCATAATAACATAAATTACATGATACAAAACATAGCATAATGCAATATGATATAAAACAGATGATGCAAATATGAATCTAACTCTATGTATGCTGGTCACTATTGGTAGACATGCTTTAAGTCATAGCACCATACTTCTTTGGGTAGGTCCACTCACACCCTCAACCATTTAAGATATCTTGGGCTCCCTCGACCATTTAAGATATCTTGGGCAGCCGATTGGTAATGGGTCCTGCATCCCTCTCGGACATTCCTTGGCTGGGGATTTGGTCACCACTCTCTCACATCACCATTTGGTATAAGTATTGGCGCATGTCATGGTAAAGCCTAGCCCAATGCAAGTCATCTACTCAATCATGTCAACTCAGATCCGGATATTTCCATTCCTCAACCATTTAAGATATCTTGGGATCCTTTCTAGTATCCTTCACACTAGAGTCACGGATATACTCACTGGACTCATCAACCCTATTGGTCATCCACAAATAGTAGACGGGAAGCTCTCACATCCCCTCATGGATCATTTCACCGGTCTTGAGTGCCCGTGAGCCCAAGTCTAGCTATTTGCAATCCTACTAATAAATGGATCCCACAATGTGATTCATGACCTCTCACGGATCATTCACCGGTCTTGAGTGCCCACAAATCCCCATTGTCACCACGGGTCGTTCGGTCTCAATACCCTTCTGATTCGGGTCTGACACGACAAGGACATCCTAGCCACACCACTAGACAGTCCTATGTATGTCATCCAATAATCCGGAAAAGTGTCGATGGGCATCTTCGGAGAACATCCCATATTATTCCCTCCGATGTGCAAGGATAGAAGCGTCAATAGGACACTCCCAAATCTCAAAATATACCTAAGCAATCACATGCTTATTTCCATCATATCATATATCAACGACACATCATCATATTGAAAGATATGTCATAACATCTCATGATCAAGTGTATAAGTAAATGAAAAGAATAAATAGGCATGATAAGCAAAGTAATTAAGTATGGCGCTATTGTCATAAGGTAACTATAGTAGTCATATGATGTCTAGAATCAACTAATAAATTAAGCCTACTAAGTTGCCAACAACAGTGTAAAAGTCATACAGTATATGTTATATGGCGATAACCATCCTCACCTTAAGCTGTGATGATGATGATCCAAAAGTCACAAAAGAATGATCCAATGATGGTATTAAGACCCTAGACAAACATAAATGAAAGATTAGAGAAATGATGCGTCCAAAATCTGCTCAGCCCTTAGATCTCCTGAGAATGACGTGCAAAACAAAGAGTCAGATGTGGCCCGACCACTATGGTCGGGAGTCCACCTCCGAAGGCTAAGTCAGTTGATGAACTTAATCACAAACGGCTCTGCTAGAACACAGAGCTAAGGAATGAATAACTGGAATACGATTCAGATAGTAAGTATCTGAGTGTTCACGTTCAAATCTAGATCTCTCCTTCCCTTGTAGGGAGGCGATGTTTATATAGAGTGTACCTTCGAATCTTCTTTGTTAGATGTATATGAGCCTTCTTCGGATAGTCGTTGGATCTCAACAGATAGATCCGTTGAGTGATAGACTTCTACTAGTTTGGACTAGTAGAGGACTCCTAGGATAATCCGATCGTCATCTGATGGTTATCCTTTTGAAAGTGACAAGTGATAGCCGCCGAATTCTGCCTGTTGTCATTAGGTTAATTAACCTCCTACATAAGTATTGGATTAGGGCGTGCTTGTGGTTGATTTAGTCTTCTTCCTCAGCAAGCTACTTCCTGAACCCGGCTCTCTCAGAAACAAGTCGATTCCCTTCGTCTCGACTGGAGTCGAGGGTCAAACCAGGACTAAACCAAGTTAGATCATATTTTCTCCGTATCACGAGCCCCCCAGACCAAGCCCTCGATCGATCCCGAGGGCTTGGTTTTTAACTGGGTTTGTCGTGATGTAATAGTCTTGCATAATCCTTTAAATGTCACTTCGCATTTAATGCGGTAGTGTCGCTTTTTCCTAGAGCTTTGTGAGGGTGCCACTACACATCCTCCTGCAATTGAAAACTATCGTGGCTCACGCAATCAAAACAACGGTTTTTGAACACCTATTTTGGATTCGTGAGTTCAAACTTTCGAACCGTCTTCAAATCTCGATCGTTGATGCCAAATGAATCTCGATCGTTCATGTCCTTGAACATCCGTGCGGGTGTTTAAAAGCGGTTCATTGTCTTCGTAGGTTTCATTCTTCTTGTCTGGAATTTTGAAACCTCGTCGTCTTCTTTGCGCCTTTACGATTCTTTCGTTCTCGAGCTCTCTGCCTCAGTGAATCAGTAAGTTTACTGATCTTTTTGCAAAGTTTACTTTCTGTCTCCAGGTTTCTTTTTCTCTAGAAACTGTCGTCAGACCCTTTAGTAATGGAAGATAATAGGGTTTCACCTGAGGCTTCCCCTGTGCCAAGCGCCGGTAAAAGCGATAGTGGCAATGAGGCCTTTGTTTCTCTCCCCTCCGAGCAGTCGGATAGTGACAAGAAAACCCTAACTGCTCTTTGGCGTGATTTCGCAGAAGTTAGCCAACAAAAAGTAGAAGAAAGAACTGAGACTTCTTCTGTGGATCCTAAGTCTGGACCTTCCATGACTCCTAGGGTGACTGCCGAGTCTTATGGGTGGTCAAAAGAATCCATCAAATCCGCCGAGGGTTTTGACTTTCCTTCTTCGTACCATCTTAGGGCTCCCAAATCAGATGAGAGAATTGATTCGACCCTTCCGGGCGAATTTTCCCTGTATATAGATGCACTGGAAAGCGGGGTTCGCTTTCCTTTCTTCAATCCCTTATTTGCAGCCGTTCTGAATCATTGGGACATCTGTCCTGGAATGTTTCTTCCCAATAGCTGGCATCTCATTGTCGGCTTCTTGGGTTTATGTTTTGAACTTGGCATCACGCCTTCTCTTCCTCTTTTCGTACATTTTCACATTCTTTCTATTTCCCATCCTCCTGGTTGGGTTGTGCTTTCCAAGCGCAACAAAGTGAAACTTGACTTGACGGGCAGCATTCTTGCCAATGGAACTTGCCCTTCTAATCACAAAAGGTGGCGCAAGCGATATTTCTTCAGTCAAGCGCCTCAATCTGACCTTAACTTCCCGATCGTCTAGAAGTAGTACTCTTCATACTCTGAGGGGAACCGGGTCCTTCCTTTATCCCAAGAAGACAGAGCGGCGTCGGGAAGATCAAGTCAATTCCATGGTATCAAAAGATACATGGATATGAGATGAAATACAACTCCATCCTTCAATACTGGGGGTTGGCTCGACGTGAGCTCTCTATCCGCCATGCTTTATTTCCTTGAAGATACTGAGAATTCTTTTAACTCTTACTCTTGTCTTTCCTTATAGTGCCTCCAAGAATAGATACCGAAAGTCTTCGGGTAAAAGCTGCCAAGGCTGTTGTGACTGTTGAACGGCGGTCCCGTCGGGCCTTGACTGCAGACCAAGTATCTTCTGCACCTCCTCCAGACCCTTCATACAATGGTATTAGGCACCTGAAGCAAGTAACTGATGCTTCGGGGAAAGGGAAAAAACCAATAGTGGAAGAGATAGACCTCCCCTCGCCTACTCGATCCAAAAAGAAGCATAACTCAGCCGATGCTTCCGTCCCGAAGAAATCCAAAAAGAATAAAGACTCTGAGGAGATCTTCATGCCTCAATGGACACTGACACGGACAGATTGGGCAACTCAGGATCCTGAGAAAGCCGCTGAATGGAGTTCTCTCGGTCTTTTTCCTGCCGATCGTCAGGCCTTTGAAGCTCTGAAGGATGACGCTCTTGTTAGTCACTCCACAAGGTATTAATTCTCTTGATCCTTTGCCAATCGCTTTGTAGCCTTCTCTGAGATTTTCTAATAATCTCCCTGTCTTCAGGAATGTTGTGTTGAGCTTTTATCAACACATGGAGGCATTGAGCCAAGTTGGTCGTAATGGCTCCTTGCTGCAGACCTGCGAAGAGAATTTGGCAAAGGCCAATTCCAAAGTCGACCGGCTGAAGAAGGCAGCTGAAGGGGAAGCATGATGAGGAGCTGAATTCCTTAAGAAAGGAACTTGACTCTACCAATGTTCATGCCCATGCTGCTGAACGTGAGGCCAGGAAGCATAAACAGGAGTCTATTGCCTTTGGCGAGAGCCTTGAGCTTAAGTCCTTGGACAATGAGTGTAATATCCAACCCTATTCTAACCCTGACCCTAACCCGGATCCACTGTTGTATTTAGGTCCAAAGACCCAAAGCGGTGGTAGAAGAGACTTATGGACCCTTTTGATTGATAATTATGAGTCGGAGACCGAGCCCATGGACATTGACGATGATACCCCTTGCTTGAATACATTGTCGGTGTTTAAGGAAAGTCTGCGCATCAAGAAGATTGATTTAGTTGAAGTACCTAATGACCTCCCTTGCACAATCCGAAGATATTCCCCGAAACTAGACTTCTTGATTGAATTGTAGAAGAAAACCTCATTCAATTTGACCTTGTATAGCCCTCCAAATCTCTGCCTGAAGTTGCTGAACTATACCTGTTTTTCTGCTGAGAAATATTTTGGTCGATCCTCTTTGGTCGATGCCATCGACCAAGGACAATCGACCAAAGTTTCCCAATCAGCCAAGTTAATGATTCTTTGGAATATTCCCTATTCTATTTATACTAGCCTCGTGTTTTGAGCCCTATTGCAATCATTTTCACTCCTAAGAACGTGGGGGGAGCTTCCCAAACCAACTCCTAGGCATATGTGAAGGCTACTCCACCAAAACTCATTGTTAATCATTGTTTCATGTCTCCATCTACAACTACAAGGTATGATTCATCATTCCACTCTCTATTCTACCTTTTTCTATTCTTTTCTTTCCCTCTTTTGCTGTTGAGACCTTGGAGATGGTGCTGCAACCTTGCAACCATCACTCCAAGTGTCCACTCTTGCTTAACCTATAATCCTCTTAGCTATCTATTGATGCTATGCTCCCATCTCAAGCCTAGCATATGTATTTTTTGATTTTCCTTAACATCATGCCATTTTGTACAAAACTGAGTTGTATGGTATGCTATATACATGTTTATCACTAGCATATGATTCTAATCAAATTTCTATAAGTTCCCCTAGCTAATGCATGCCTTTTCAATGCCAATGCAATCAATTCCAATTCATGCTATGATGCTTGTCTCTTGAACTTGATAGCTCCATTTGGGGCTTTCTATTTAGACCATTGGATTATGTTAATTTCATGATTTGTAGTGTCCTCATAATGTTATTAAGCATTCCTCCAAGTTCCGGATCGATCCGAACCCCGGAAAACCAATTTCGGATCAAAACCCCCAAAATCCACTATTCTGTCCCGAAGAAGTTTTGGTCGAGGCATCGACCAAAGTTGTTGCTGACAGCAACCTTACTTGTGTCTATGATGAATCATTTCAATATTATGATTTAACTTTTATCATGAAGATGTATTGAATGCATGAGAAATGATGAACTTGAATATGTGATTGCCTACGTATAACTTGGGATTGGGGAGTGTCCTATTGACACTTTTGTCCTTGGGCATTGGAGGGAATAGTATGGGAGTTCTCCGAAGGTGCCTATCAACACTTTCCCGTGTTATTGGATGACATACATAGGATTGTCTAGTTGTGTGGCTAGGATTGTCCTTGTCGTGTCAGACCCGAATCGGAAGGGCATTGAGACCGAATGACCCGTGGTAGTGTATGGTTTGATGGGCGCTCTAGGCTGGTAACCAATCCGGTAGGGGACATAAACCATGCTACAGATACTTGAAAGGGGCCATTTATTGGTAGGGTTGCAAATAGCTAGACTTGGGCTCACGGGCGCTCAAGACTGGTAACCAATCTGTGAGAGGACGTGAGAGCTTCCCGTTTACTATTTGTGGATGACCAATAGGGTTGATGAGTCCGTAATTTGGGATTACGCTGACTCTAGTGTGAAGGATACCGGAAAGGATCGCCAGGGGCGAGGAATGGACGTATCTTGATCTAACTTGATACGACTAAGTAGATGACTTGCATTGGCTAGGCTTTACTGGTGACATGCGCCAGTACTTATACCAAACGGTGATGTGAGAGAGCGGTGACCAATTCCCCTACCATGGTTTGAGAGGACTTTACCCAATTACCACGGCATTCCCAAGATACGGAATGGGTTGAGGGAGAGTGACTGACAACCTAAAGAAGTACGGTGCTATGACTTAAAGCATGTCTACCATAGAGACTAGCATTCATAGAGTTAGAATCATATTTGCATCATATGTTTCATATCACATTGCATTATTTTATGTTTTGTATATGTATGGTTTAAATTATGGAATAACTACCTTGCTGAGTTCTTCGAACTCATTCCTTTTGTGCAAATGTTTTTTGATTATCCTACAGGTACCGAAGATTCTGATGGCGCCTTCTTCGAGATGGACTTTGATCCCGCATACTACCCTCCATGTGGTAGCTTCAGTGAAGATCAGAGTTTTGGTGCCAAAGAGGATTACTCTTCCTACTAGGGTTAGCCCCACGTTTGTGCAGGAGCGGCAGAGCTGGGCTTTCTTCATCCACACCTATGAGGAGACGATCATTAGGATAGAAGAAACCCTAGTCTAGTGCCCCATTTCCCTTGTTTATCATGGAACAATTGGTTATGTAATTAACTTCCTTTGAATTATCTTTTGAAATATGGGATTGTAACTAACTTGATTATACTTCATTTCCGCTGCTTCGAGAGAGTGATTCTCACTTATTCTCTCATATTTATGATCACACTTACATATTGACATTATCTATTTTCCGCACTCTAATTTATTGAATCTTATCTTATTCATGATATCTATTACTAGTTGCTTTTATCTTGATTATTATTGTTCATGATTGTGTTATCGCGTATGTGGGAGGCATGGTCCCTTGATTCTTGATCCTTGGACTGTGGATCACATTCCCGAGTATGCCAGATAGGGTACCGGCTGGGTGGATGTGACAATGAGCGCCTATCGAAAATGGCAGGTCCCAGCGAACCCGAACATATCAAGCCATATCTTCGGAGGAAATGCATCCGGAAGTATCTGAACAGCGTCCCCTTTACCAAATTGATGGGCCGCTTCAACCTTCAAGCTTATCGAGCGGGGCAAAATGACGTTTGGGAAAAGATCCTTGAATCCAATCCCTCCTTTGATACAACTCCCTTTCGAGAGGTGTGCCACAAAGAAATCTTCGAGAAGCTTAAGTTGGCCTTCCCGGATTGGGTTTTGGAAGAGGAGGATCCTATTCCCGTGGACCCAAATATTGAGGAGTATCTTGCTGATTCACCACCTCTTCCTGAAGAACCTTCATAGCCTACTTCGGAAAGAGATCCTAAGAAAGACTCCTCAGTTGATAATGAAGAAGAAACATAGGAAACCAAATCTCCTATGTAAATATATATATATTGTAAGGGTTGGCCCTCCATGTTATTGATGAAATAGAAATCAATCTCTTTTCTCGAACTTTTCCAATGATTGCCTTAATGCTTCTTCATCTCATATCCCAAAATATCATCTTTAGGTCAAGACGTAAATGATATAGGTTAATCTTGCAGAGTAACTTGTACTTTAACTGGAGATAACGTTCGGGATATCACAGAGATGCGCTCGGGAGAGATGTGTTCATTTTCCTCTGAACATTTTTTCCCAACCGTCTCTCTACTTATTGCAAAGTCCAAATGTTTTCCTGCATTCGTATGCCAATCACTTCTCCCAAGGAGTTAGAAATACTTCATGTGGTGCGACGTTTGGTAGTATCCTCGTATCAGGTGAATATTGTTCCACGTGGAAGCTTTGATCAGCCTTCGAAATTTGAATTTGAAGCGTTGTTATCCCCTGACCATTGATCCTTCGTTTTGAGGAGTTCGAAGCGTCTCTTCAATCCTGTCCCTTGATTACCTTGGGGTTTCAACCATTGGATCACACCTTGAGGCTATTTAAGCCCCTCAAAGGTACTTCACCCTTATCTTGCTATCTGCAAATTATTTCCGTCTGATAGATTTGCAAGACGACATTCTGTCTTCCTCATACTCTTGTCCTTCAACACCCTTCGATCAGAAGTTGAAAAAGTAAGTCTTTTGTCATGAATCTTCATCTCTTCTTCTCCCTGAGTAAACTCCACGGTATTCATACTTTGGGTTTACTAATTAAGGAAGTTCTGAACTGTTCATGCTTTACAGAGACCTAGGGTTTCCCCTTTTTCGTATGTTGTAGGATCTTCGTACTGACACTACTTTTTTGTATTTGCAGTGCCTCCCAAAATTGATTTGAGCTTTATTAGGGCGAATTCCTATAAGAAAAATGCCTCAGTACCGACGAAGGTTGCTTCCTATGAGGCCATTGCATCTGGTGAATCTCCTAAATGTAAGGAGACTGTTGTTGGTGAATCTTGAGATCAAATTCCCACAGTTTCTGCTGATGTTTCTCCTATACTCCCTCTGACTTGAAGAAACCGTTCGGTCTTCCAAGGAGGATGTGGCTCCCTCCATCATTGTTTGTACTATTGATGCCCCTATTGGAGAAACCGTTTGGGATCCCCTGATGAAGACCCTTCGGACATCTGAGGCAACTATGTTGGCATCTGATGAAGGTGCGGTCCCAGCAGGCGGTGCTTCTATTTCCAACTCTAAGGCTTGTTTGGCATCCTTCTCCTCTCCTTCTTTGGAGCTGGAGGATTTTGCCACCAGGAAGCGCCCTAGGGGGCCTCCTCCTTCCTTTCCTTCTTTTTTTTTTTCCGAGCCGGGTGTTGCGGGCCGGGGAGGCAGGGCAAGGGGGAGGGGGGGGCGCGCACCCCCCCCCCCCACCCCCCCCCCCCCCCGTTGTTGGTGGGCCCCCCCAGCCCAGGAGAGGGGGGGGACCGCGCCCCCCCCCCCCGGAGGGGGGGGGGGCCCCCCCTCCCACCCAAGAAGGGGGAGGGTGAAGTTATATTAGCCCACCCCACCCGGGGAGGAAAATATTTATTGGGGGGGGGGGGGGCCCCCCTTTTTGGTTGGAGGCCTTTCTCCCTATATGGGGAGTCCCTTGACTTTTGTGCCAAACCCCTTTGGTTTGGATTTGATCCTGACCTTCAATTCCCTGTTTTGGCCTTGTCTTTGCCAAGATTGGTCGACCGATTGGTCGATCGGGCCAGCGACCAATCCACTCGACCAATGAGTGCTGTCTTTGGCAATTAGGTTGATTCTTGCTCTATTTAAGCCCAACCTCGAGTCCACTTCGTATTTGCTGCCTCCAAACCCTCTGGAACGAACCAAAGACCTCTGCAAGTCATCTCTCTTGCATCCTTGGTGTTTTCTTGACGGATCTTCGTCGGAACTCTTCTTTTTGCATCAAAAGGTATGTCTACTCTCTCTTCTTCTCCTCCATCTTTGTTTTTCTTTCCTTTTTGAGTTGAGACAGAGAAGAGATGCTGCATCCTCTCGTTGCAAACATCTCTCGAACATGTTCTCATGATCATCCTAAGGATTTAAGGCTAGAACAATGATCTTAACCAAGATCATTGCAAGCTTTTGAAGGATTCATGATCAAACCATGATTTAATCTCTCGTTAATCTTCTAATCTGAATTCCGATCTCTTTGGATCTTTCATTGATCATGTTAGTGGTTAATGGTTGTGTTTTCTTTCCATGATCCATAATCCATAGAATTCTAGTTGTTCTCTTCTACCTTACTATGTGTTCTTCATGATGCATGATAGTTACATATATGGTAGGTTTTATTTCCTTATTTAGATTTATGCTTCTAAGCCTTATTCCATGAAGACTATGTATGTTCTCATGTTTTCATTACCAAAAGCAATGATCCATCCTCCTATTGTTCTTGTCTTTGTTTTCTATTTCAAATTCATCAAGATCCATGTTTGAGTTAATTATGGTAACTTTTTGTTTCCTAATTTGAATCTTGATATCTTGATTTGATTAGTGTTTTGAGGTCCCCTATATGCTAGAATACTACTGATGTAGTCTACCCCTTGATTAGTACCCTTTTGAACCACCAAATTCGGATTTCATATCTTAAAACTCCGATTTTATAGGCTATCGTCTCGCATTGGTCGACCGATTGGTCGACTGACCACTCGACCAATCCACTCGACCAATGAGTACAAAGAACTCCGAATTGGTCTGCTTTGGATGTTTTGATATATTTTCTGTTAGGGATCTTTCCTAATATGTTGTATATACTTGTTCAGGACCTTCTTCTCAAGTTTGCCAAGATCTTACTTGATTTCTTAAGATCCTTTTGCGAGTTATAAAAGGTAAGGATGGTTATTTCCTTAATTACATAGATAGCATGAATCTAGTTTCTATATTTGAATATCATGAATATGTTTCCTAAATTAGATTCTTGCAATGATATACTACTGTTGCATAACTTTGACTACAGTAGCATTACCTATTCATATTGAATTGATTCATGTATGATTTACTTACCAATGTTATACAAGTGATTGTAATATCGATTTCTTTCCATATATGTAGTTACCATATATGTGATGATATGAATTGATGCATGTGTATGCTTACGTATGGTTTGGAAAGGAGAGGTGTCCTTTCGACACTTCTGTCCTTGGACTACTACGGGAATATTATGGGATGTTTCCCGGAGATGCCCTCTGGACACCTTCCTAAACCGTTGGATGACATATCTAGGATTGTCTAGTAGTGTTTGGCTAGGATGTCCTGTTATGTCGACCCTAATCGGAGGGGTATTGAGACCGAACAACCCGTGGTAGCAATGGGGATTCATGGGCGCTCAAGACCGGTAACCAACCCGTGAGAGGACAGGGAATCACATTGTGGGGGCCATTTATTGGTAGGGTTGCATATGGTTAGACTTGGGCTCACGGGCGCTTAAGACCGGTAACCAACCCGTGAGAGGACGTGAGAGCTTCCCGTTTACCATATGTGGATGATCAATAGGGTTGATGAGTCCGTAGTCCGAGTTGGTCGGTGCCATAGGATACGCCGACTCTAGTGTGAAGGATACCGGAAAGGATCGTCGTGGACGAGGAATGGAAGTATCTCGGATCCGACTTGATGTAACCAAGTAGAAGACTTGCATTTGGCTAGGTTTTACCCCGACATGCGCCAGCACTTATACCAAATGGTTGTGAGAGAGTGTGTTGACTTAACCCCCCGCCAAGGTTTGTCCCGAGGGATGAAGGACCCATTACCAATCGGCTGCTCAAGACCGGTGAAATGATCCGTGAGAGAATCCAAGATATCTTAAATGGTTGAGGATGTGAGTGGACTTTCCTAAAGAAGTACGGTGCTATGACTTAAAGCATGTCCGCCAATAGAGACCAAAGCATCCATAGAGTTAGATTCATTCATTCATTGTTTGTCTCATATCATATTGCATTTATGTTTGTTCCGGAATCCCGCCATTTATGTTATTATGGATTTTAATCGCCTTACCGGGTTTCTTTGAAACTCATTCCTTTATTGTACAATGTTGTTAGACTATCCCGCAGTACCGAGTACTATGACGGTTCCTATGAAGAAGCGCAAGGCGAAGAGACATATCTCCAGGAAGGTGATTGCGGTTACCACAATTACTCGAAGATCCCGCGAGTGGTTATGCTCCGTACGATGCTTAGTCCGACCATCGAGTGGAAGCGTCCTTGTGCTATTTATGAGATCTATACATACAAGGATGTCGTCT
The DNA here is from genome assembly GCF_041222555.1 of Hakea prostrata. Taxonomy (NCBI): domain Eukaryota; kingdom Viridiplantae; phylum Streptophyta; class Magnoliopsida; order Proteales; family Proteaceae; genus Hakea; species Hakea prostrata. The sequence goes on along the minus strand of NC_142601.1, from coordinate 34,664,548 downwards.
ATAAAGTGGAGAATAATTTAGTTACCCAATGTACTTGCTACTGGGATTAGATTTTGTCTAGTTTATTCCTGTAGAGCTACTTTTCCGCTGGATGTAAAGTGGGATTTTTGCTTCACTTTACTTATCTCGTTTGATACTCGATTATATCTATTATTCCGATTCGTTTATGATTCATTCTTTCATTATTGGATCTATGATTTATCTTCCGCACTCTTGTTATGATTGTTCATGATTATGTTATTGTCTATGTGGGAGGTTGATCACTCGATACCCGATCTTCGGGCCGTGGATCACACTCTCGGGTATGCCGGATAGGGTACCGGGCCGGGAGGGCGGATGATTGGTATCGTAGCCCAAGGTTCGAGGTGATCCTAACCACAAAAGACAACAACTGAACATTCCCGAGTCATTGATCTGAAATGACTCTTCTACTCTTAGAAATGAATAATAGAACACCGAATTAGAAACTTGACCTTTGAGGTTTAACGGAGACATTTCGAATAACATACCATAATTATACTTGAACAAATGACACTAATGCAAGGAAAAGAAAGGTGCATAACATACAATAATTAAAGAGAAACAAAATGAACTTCATTAATTTCAAAAGTTTTTACAATGATTACATCTGAAATGCATAAATGGAAAATCCTAAAGTACAACTTATCTAGGTGATCTACTCCGATCTCTCGTATGCTCCGAACTCCTCTCGCTAGCTGAGTCACCCGATGCTCTATCCTATCCCGTCATGACTCCATCCTCTCGTACATCTGCTCCCCGTCCGACCTCCATCCTCTCTAGCATGGAAGTCATCGATCTCATCTCGTGCACTAAGATCCGAAGTCTCCGGAACCGCATGTGAAGGGCCACCCGCCTCGAAGTGTGATGAAGGAAACTCGTGATGCACGAGGCTCAGCCTCGCGCATATCTCTGTATCATCTCCGGCCTGATCATCACTATCAGGACCGATATCCTCTCCTCCATCCTCTCGATCCCCGATCCTCATCCTCTCGATTCATCATCATCCTCACCCTCCGGACCAGGAGATCTCTCTAACCGATGTAGTCTCATCCGTCGAATGGTCCGAGTCCCAATGGGGTATCCCCGTGATCTGGTGTCCATCGGTGTATCCTCGAAACTCACCCCGAAATGCCCGAAGATCAAAGTCGAAGCCTCCCATAGCAAAGGTTCCGCATCCTAGGCCGCAGAACTAAGTCCAAAGCATGACCCGCTGAATGATGTAGGAGAGATCGATCTCGAAGCCCATGTAGATGCGGTAGATGACCAAGGCCTCCATCACCGTGACCCGATGGTGATGTCCGGCTTTCGGCATGATGTTTCGGCCGACTATGCGACCGATAATACTTGCAGAGCCCGTCATCCGTCCGCTAGTCCACGGTGTGTAGCATCGACGGCTATCCCATAGCGTAGAGCATATCTCGCGAAGCTCGTACGGCATCGATGGCTGTCCGTATCTGCTCCTCGCAGGTATCCACACACACCGCCGTGGATAGTAAGGGACCTGCAAGATCTCAGCCAGGTGTCCGGGTAGAGAAGCGAATCCGAGTCCGGTGGACCCCGCTCCCGAGGACAAGTCCGAGTGGATGTCCCCGGCCTCTAGCCTCCTCTCCGTAAGTAAGGTTGCTGAAGAACAACCTCACTAGCTCCGGGTATACCGGCAAATCCTCGGTGAAGAGATGAGTCCACCGTAAAGTGTCGAACCTCTGCCGGATCCTAAAGGCTCGAGCTGGCGTAAATGAAGTAGACGCCCCATCTCGATGTTGCAATAGCTGAAGTAGGCCTCGTACGGAAACTCGGCCCGAGGTGTGTCAAACATGTCCTGTCTCCTAACCTCCTCTCTAGGCTCGAAAGGAACCCGACCTCTGCCCCCTAAGAGCACCTACGATGCGACCTCGGCCTCTACCTCCTCCCTCGTCCTCCCCTCTCGCATGGTGTATCCGTGGAAGAGACAAGAGACAATTCCAATTAGTGCTATTTTAAGATTTGAGCCAAAAGGGTATTTTCGTAATTTTTCGGAAAATTTCAAATTTGGGGGAAATTTGATTTGAACATACTAGCATGTGCGCAATACTTGGAATTTCATGTCTATGAAGTTGTTTTGATGAAAATCGATCGAAAACTTGGATTAAAGCGAAAAATTCAGCAAGAAGAAATTTGGGGATTTTGCAATTTAGGTCAAAATTGGATTTTTGAAAAGTTGAAATTGGTTAAATCAAATTGTATGGACCTATCTACAATGTCATCTTGAGCATGTAGCATTTGATCTCGTGCGAAAATTTCAAGCGGTTTGAGAGAAAACGAAATTTTTCTAAAAGATATCGATTTCGGTATAAAACTTTGCGAGATGAGCACCAAATGTGTTAAAACTTGTTGTCTATGCATGTCATTGTGTTTAAAACCTAGGGAATATGTTTCTAAGCATTCCTAAGCATGATTTCTAGCATTGGATACAAGTAAAGTATGGTTTTATTGAAATGCAAGCATGAGAAGATGAAAATGGAAGGAAGAATGAGAGATTTACCTTGTTTGTGAAGATGGTGTGTTGTGGTGTTGTTGTTGAAGCACTAAATCACCTCAAGAACACTTGTGGGAACTCTTGGAGATTTTCCCTAGAGCTCTCTCACCTTTGGAAGAAGTTTGAATGAGGTTGGAATGTGGAAATGAGGCTTATAATGCGAATTTTCGCATTCTGTCTTCATTGGTCGACTGATTGGTCGACTGGGTCACTCGACCAACCACTCGACCAATGGTCACAGGTGACCTCATTTGCTGTTGAATTTTTGGAAAATGTGATTTTTGCCTTATGGAATATTGTTTGATGACTATATGGATATATTTGAGCATGATTTAAGTTTTCAAATCATTTGGACTTGTGGTTTATGTTGAATCTTCGAAATTCGGTATTTTGATGTTCTCGGTTTTTGCGTAATGGTTACTCTAAGAAGTGGGCGTGGTGAATCCAGGTGGTAAGTGGTCATGGAGGTGGTGAAGTACCTCATGGAGGTGGTGAGATACCAAATGCTGATCGGGGTACTCATGAGATCCCCGGTGCCCCGAATGTTGGAAGTTTCGGGAGATATTGCCAATATTATGGGCAATATGATGTAGCAGACAAGCGTACTCGGTTCAACCAGATGTTGGTGGGTTTCATGACTCGCATAATGAGACCCGGGCTGGTGCTAATGTGAATCCTCATGCCGCAGTCCCGAATGCGGGAGGTTTAGCTGAACTCCTCATACTCGCCGATGGAGAGTTTTCTCAAGATGCAAGTACCCACTTTACTCGGAGTTACCAAGGACCCCTTGTTTCCTAACAAGTGGCTTCGTGAGTTGGAGAAGGCTTTCCGACATCCGCAATGCTCGGAAGCTCGAAGAAGATTTTGTTTGCTTGAGCGAAGTTGCAACAAGAAGCTGATGCATGGTGGATTTCCACTCGTCCCGTTTTGGGAAGGTTTGCATGCGGGAGTTGTAACTCGGGAGTTATTTAAAGAGGCTTTTTGTATGAACTACTTTCCCGAGGCGGTGAAGGATGCGAAGGAAGCCGAGTTTATGTTTCCGACTCAAGGAACTTTGTCCGTGTTGGAGTACCAACGAAGTTCGAGGAGCTTCATTTCTTTGCTCCGATTCTTTGAAGGAAGACCTCGCCAAAGCAAAGAAGTTCTTCAAAGGACTCGCGCCTCGCCATTAAAGCTTACCTCACAAGCCCAGCCTATAGTGAGCTATGCTCAAGTGGTGCGGAACTCGAAGAAGTTGGAAGAAACAGAGAAGGAAAGTGCTCGTGTGCAAAAGCCTTGGCGATCAAGGAATTCTGGTTTGGTGGATCGCAATGACCGTCGTTATGTGAGACCTACACCCTACCCCACTCCTACCTTTCGGGCTAAGAGTGTAGGTCGAACACGGGTTTTCAGCAGCCCGGCCGGTTTAAACAAAGATGGCGGAAACCGACCACCAGCAAGTGCAAGTGCAAGTGCAAGTGCAAGGCCTTTTGTTCGAAGCCCTCTGTTGCAGCCACCCCCGTTGGATCCAAAGAATCTGTTTGCTTCTACCGCAAGCAAGCTGGTCATTTTGCTCGTGCTCGTCCGAGCGGCTCGCCCAAAGCCTGCGCCCCCGGCAGGGTGAAGAGTGCTCCCGCTCCTCCCTCTCGGTAGAGTTTTCAGTATTACCGATCTCGAGCAGGATCCAAGCCATGATGTGATTACAGGTACATTGTTAGTCGCTTCTATTTCGCATTTGTCTTATTTGATACGGGTGCATCTCATTCGTTCATGTCATCTCGCATTCATCAAGAAGACTAACCTAATCCCCAGAGAAGTTGTCTAGTTGTTTATTGATTAGTACACCTACTGGTCCTGTTGTGAAACTAGATAAGGGGTTATCTAAATGTCCCGTGTTGGTTGGTGAGAAGAACTTGGAGGCCAATTTTTTGATTCTTGACATGAAGGACTTCGATGTTATTTTGGGAATCGATTGGTTGACAGCCCACAAAGCTGTGTTCCTTTGTTCCTCAAAGAAGATTCAGGTCCATATTTGTGGAAGTCCGGTTTTTGAATTTCGGGGTGAAAAGAGAAGGGTTTGTAAGAAGGTGTCTTCAGACCGATGCAAGTCTATGCCCTAGTGGATGATGCTTCATCCGAAGGCAAGGGTATAGTGGAGAAAAGAGTCGATGAAGTCGAGTTGTCTGCGACTTTGTTGATGTCTTCCCCGATGATCTATCGGAGTGCCTCCGGACGGAGATGTCGAATTCTCTATTGATCTCGTCCCCGGTGCTGCACCGGTATCTAAAGCTCCGTATAGGATGGCTCCTACCGAGTTGAAAGAGTTGCAAAATCAGTTGAATGAGCTCATTGATAGAGGTTTCGTACAGCCTAGTGTGTCACCTTGGGGAGCTCCGGTCTTGTTCGTCAAGAAGAAAGACGGTAGTATGCGCTTGTGCATCGACTACCGTGAGTTGAATAAGTTGACTATCAAGAATAGATATCCGCTGCCCGAATCGATGATCTCTTCGATCGGTTGAAGGGTGCAGTTGTGTTCTCGAAGATTGACTTAAGGTCCGGATATCACCAATTGAAAGTGAAGTCTAGTGATATCTTCAAGACAGCTTTCCGAACGCGGTATGGTCACTATGAGTTTAGAGTCATGCCCTTCGGATTGACCAATGCTCCTGCGGTGTTCATGGACCTCATGAACCGAGTATTTCATGATGTGCTTGATAAGTTTGTGATTGTTTTCATTGATGACATCTTGATCTATTCGAAGAGCGAAGAAGAGCATGCGAGTCATCTAAGTTTCACTTTGCAAAGGTTGCGGGAAAAGAAGTTGTTCGCTAAGTTTAGCAAGTGTGATTTCTGGCTTAAGAGAGTGGTTTTCCTTGGTCATGTAGTTTCAGCCGAAGGTATTCGTGTCGATCCCGAAAAAGTCCAAGTCGTGGCTGATTAGGAGAGACCGAAGTCGATAACGGAAATAAGAAGTTTTCTTGGATTGGCGGGTTACTACCGAAGGTTTATTGAGAACTTTTCTCGGTTGGCTGCTCCTATGACTAAGTTGACCAGGAAAGAAGAGAAGTTTGTTTGGTCCGACGCCTTTGTGAGAAGAATTTCCAAGAGTTGAAAGATAGATTGACAAGTGCCCCGGTTTTGACTATACCCGATAGTTCCGGTGGTATGACAAGTTTATACCGATGCGTCAAAGATTGGTTTGGGTTGTGTACTGATGCAACATGGCAAGGTCGTAGCCTATGCTTCTCGGCAATTGAAGGATTATGAGCGGAATTACCCCACTCACGATCTAGAACATGCCGCCGTTGTCTTTGCTTTGAAGATTTGGAGACATTATCTTTACGGTGAGAAGATTGCCATTTTCACGGATCATAAGAGTTTGAAATACTTCTTTACCCAAAAGGAGTTGAACATGAGACAAAGGAGATGGTTGGAACTAGTCTCCGATTATGATTGTGATATTCAGTATCATCCTGGGAAAGCAAATGTTGTTGCCGATGCTCTTAATAGGAAGAACCAGAAGAAGACTTTGGATTTGAATGCTTTGAGTTTACCATTGTGGTCTTCTATTGAGAGTTTTGGTTTGGAAATCGTTCCTGAGAATTCTGATTTTATTCTTTCTGCCATGACGGCGAGATCTGGTCTTAGAGATAAGATTGTTGCTCACAGAGTTCGATCAGGAGTTTTTGACCAAAGTTGAGAAGATTTCTTCGAATCCCGAGTCGGACCCCGACTTTGGTATATCCATGGATGGTGCTTTGTTGTTTAGAGGAAGACCGTGTGTGCCTGCAAAACGATGAAGTTAAGAAAGAAATATTGAAGGAAGCACACCAGTCGGTCTTTTTATCAGACACCCGGGAAGCACCAAGATGTACAAGGACTTGAAGGAACATTTCTAGTGGATTGGCCTAAAGGCGGATGTTGATGATTTTGTTGCCAAGTGTGAGACTTGCCAACGTGTGAAAGCCGTTCGACAACCTCCATCTGGATTACTTCAACCCCTTCCTATTCCTAGTTGGAAGTGGGAAGATATCTCCATGGACTTTGTGACTAGCTTGCCTCGGACTAGTAAAGGCAATGACACCGTGTGGGTGATTGTTGATAGGTTGACCAAATCAGCCCATTTCATTCCTATGAAGATCACTCATACTGGATAAGCTAGCCAGGCTTTATGTGGATAATGTGGTTCGTCCGCATGGTGTGCCATTGAGTGTTGTTTCGGATCGTGATCCTAGGTTCACCTCAAGGTTTTGGAATAGTTTGCAGAAGGCCTTGGGAACCCAATTGAACTTGAGTACAGCTCATCATCCACAAGCCGATGGACAATCCGAGCGGACAATTCAGACATTGGAAGACATGCTCGAGATCTTGTGTGGTGGATATGGGTGGTAATTGGGATGAACACCTAGCTTTGGTTGAGTTTGCCTATAACAACAGTTATCAAGCAACAATAGGCATGGCTCCATTCAAGGCTTTGTATGGTAGTACTTGTAGGACACCTTTGTACTGGACCGAGACAGTGGAAAGAAAAGTCTTAGGTCCCGAGATGATTGAAGCTACAAGTGCTATGGTTGATATGATAAGAGAAAGGATTAAGTCCGCCTACCGAGACAGAAATCTTATGCCGATAAGAGAAGGACCGATTTGGAATTTCAAGTTGGAGAGAAAGTCTTTCTCAAGGTCTCACCAATGAAGGGTGTGATGAGATTCAATGTTAAGGGAAAGCTTAGCCCTCGTTACATTGGACCTTTCGAGATTTTGGAAAAGGTTGGACCCGTTGCGTATCGATTAGCATTACCTCCGTCTCTTGCTGGTGTGCACAATGTGTTTCATATTTCGATGCTCCGAAAATACATAGAGAATCCGGAACACATTTTGCAGCAAGCACCCGAAGGACTTAGTGCTGATTTGACCTATGATGAAGAACCGGCCGAAATCCCGGATAGGAAGGACAAGCAGCTGCGGAATCGCGCCATTCCTTTGGTGAAGATTCGGTGGAAGAACCATACCCCTGAAGAAGCTTCTTGGGAGAAGGAAGAAGACATGAAGGAGAAGTTTCCTTACCTCTTTGGAAGCACAGTACGCTTTCAATTTCGGGGACGAAATTTCTTTAAGGGGGGGAGAATGTGAAACCCAGCCCTAACCTTGACCCGGAAACCTTGTTGTTTGTAGGTCCGATGACCCGAAGTAAAGTAAGAAGTCAGCTTTGGGCCATCCCAAGAGAGGACTTGGTGTCCGGCTTTGAATCCATGAAAGTTGATGATGAAGTTCTATTTATGGAAACTGAATCCCGATGAAGATCTAATTAGTTGATAGACTTGGAGTGCTCTCTATCTTGGTTTGAAGGCATTTCTACCTATTAGGTAAGTCACTTGACTTGTGTGCAAAACCCCTTTAGGTTTGGATTTGATCTGGACCTTCAATTCCCCTGTTTTGGCCTTGTTTGTCAGCATTGGTCGACCGATTGGTCGATCGGGCCAGTCGACCAATCCACTCGACCAATGAGTGCTGTCTTTGGCAATTAGGTTGATTCTTGCTCTATTTAAGCCCAACCTCGAGTCCACTTCGTATTTGCTGCCTCCAAACCCTCCTGGAACGAACCAAAGACCTCTCGCAAGTCATCTCTCTTGCATCCTTGGTGTTTTCTTGACGGATCTTCGTCGGAACTCTTCTTTTTGCATCAAAAGGTATGTCTACTCTCTCTTCTTCTCCTCCATCTTTGTTTTTCTTTCCTTTTTGAGTTGAGACAGTAGAAGAGATGCTGCATCCTCTGTTGCAAACATCTCTGAACATGTTCTCATGATCATCCTAAGGATTTAAGGCTAGAACAATGATCTTAACCAAGATCATTGCAAGCTTTTGAAGGATTCATGACCAAACCATGATTTAATCTCTGTTAATCTTCTAATCTGAATTCTGATCTCTTTGGATCTTCTTTCATTGATCATGTTAGTGGTTAATGGTTGTGTTTTCTTTCCATGATCCATAATCCATAGAATTCTAGTTGTTCTCTTCTACCTTACTATGTGTTCTTCAAGATGCATGATAGTTACATATATGGTAGGTTTTATTTCCTTATTTAGATTTATGCTTCTAAGCCTTATTCCATGAAGACTATGTATGTTCTCATGTTTTCATTACCAAAAGCAATGATCCATCCTCCTATTGTTCTTGTCTTTGTTTTCTATTTCAAATTCATCAAGATCCATGTTTGAGTTAATTATGGTAACTTTTTGTTTCCTAATTTGGATCTTGATATCTTGATTTGATTAGTGTTTTGAGGTCCCCTATATGCTAGAATACTACTGATGTAGTCTACCCCTTGATTAGTACCCTTTTGGACCACCAAATTCGGATTTCATATCTTAAAACTCTGATTTTATAGGCTACTGTCTGCATTGGTCGACTGATTGGTCGACTGGACCACTCGACCAATCCACTCGACCAATGAGTACAGCAACTCCAGAATTGGTCTGTTTCGGATGTTTTGATATATTTTCTGTTAGGGATCTTTCCTAATATGTTGTATATACTTGTTTAGGACCTTCTTCTCAAGTTTGCCAAGATCTTACTTGATTTCTTAAGATCCTTTTGCGAGTTATAAAAGGTAAGGATGGTTATTTCCTTAATTACATAGATAGCATGAATCTAGTTTCTATATTTGAATATCATGAATATGTTTCCTAAATTAGATTCTTGCAATGATATACTACTGTTGCATAACTTTGACTACAGTAGCATTACCTATTCATATTGAATTGATTCATGTATGATTTACTTACCAATGTTATACAAGTGATTGTAATATCGATTTCTTTCCATATATGTAGTTACCATATATGTGATGATATGAATTGATGCATGTGTATGCTTACGTATGGTTTGGAAAGGAGAGGTGTCCTTTCGACACTTCGTCCTTGGACTACTACGGGAATATTATGGGATGTTTCCGGAGATGCCCTCTGGACACCTTCCTAAACCGTTGGATGACATATCTAGGATTGTCTAGTAGTGTTTGGCTAGGATGTCCTGTTATGTCGACCCTAATCGGAGGGGTATTGAGACCGAACAACCCGTGGTAGCAATGGGGATTCATGGGCGCTCAAGACCGGTAACCAACCCGTGAGAGGACAGGAATCACATTGTGGGGGCCATTTATTGGTAGGGTTGCATATGGTTAGACTTGGGCTCACGGGCGCTTAAGACCGGTAACCAACCCGTGAGAGGACGTGGGAGCTTCCCGTTTACCATATGTGGATGATCAATAGGGTTGATGAGTCCGTAGTCCGAGTTGGTCGGTGCCATAGGATACGCCGACTCTAGTGTGAAGGATACTGGAAAGGATCGTCGTGGGACGAGGAATGGAAGTATCTCGGATCCGACTTGATGTAACCAAGTAGAAGACTTGCATTTGGCTAGGTTTTACCCCGACATGCGCCAGCACTTATACCAAATGGTTGTGAGAGAGTGTGTTGACTTAACCCCCTGCCAAGGTTTGTCCCGAGGGATGAAGGACCCATTACCAATCGGCTGCTCAAGACCGGTGAAATGATCCGTGAGAGAATCCAAGATATCTTAAATGGTTGAGGATGTGAGTGGACTTTCCTAAAGAAGTACGGTGCTATGACTTAAAGCATGTCTGCCAATAGAGACCAGCATCCATAGAGTTAGATTCATTCATTCATTGTTTGTCTCATATCATATTGCATTTATGTTTGTTCTGGAATCCCGCCATTTATGTTATTATGGATTTTAATCGCCTTACTGGGTTTCTTTGAAACTCATTCCTTTATTGTACAATGTTGTTAGACTATCCTGCAGGTACTGAGTACTATGACGGTTCCTATGAAGAAGCGCAAGGCGAAGAGACATATCTCCAGGAAGGTGATTGCGGTTACCACAATTACTCTGAAGATCCCGCGAGTGGTTATGCTCCGTACGATGCTTAGTCCGACCATCGAGTGGAAGCGTCCTTGTGCTATTTATGAGATCTATACATACAAGGATGTCGTCTATAAAGTGGAGAATAATTTAGTTACCCAATGTACTTGCTACTGGGATTAGATTTTGTCTAGTTTATTCTGTAGAGCTACTTTTCCGCTGGATGTAAAGTGGGATTTTTGCTTCACTTTACTTATCTGTTTGATACTCGATTATATCTATTATTCTGATTCGTTTATGATTCATTCTTTCATTATTGGATCTATGATTTATCTTCCGCACTCTTGTTATGATTGTTCATGATTATGTTATTGTCTATGTGGGAGGTTGATCACTCGATACCTGATCTTCGGGCTGTGGATCACACTCTCGGGTATGCCAGATAGGGTACCGGCTGGGAGGGCGTGACAGGTGCACTGCTGTTCAAATGCCTGCCAAGAGCAGAGCCCTTTCCACCATTCCAAATAGTGACTTTATGAAATCTCTGGTGATGTAAGTTTTTTCTTCATTTCCTTTTTGTTCTGAAGATTTTTCTTTTGCTCATGACTAACTCGAAAGTTGTTCCAGGAGTCTTACTGGTAACTTCCACAACCAAGTGGAAGCAGCCTCGAGACTCAGTAGACTGAGTGATGAAGTTTCCAGGCTTCGAGAAGACTCCAAAGCCAAAGACACAGAAATTGCTTGTCTTGGAAACTTAGCTTGGGAGGTTGCAAGGGAGAAGAATTCCGTGATCGAACATCTTCGTTCGGATCTAGATGATGCCAGGGAGAAGATCCAGCAGCTGGAACGAGGAGCAGGAAGGTCAGGGGCGAAAGGATCTGAAGCGTTACCCCAAAGGCAAGCTGTTATTCCCTTGCCCGAATCCCTTCCAACTGATGTTCACAAAGCTTGCATCTTCAAGTATTTGCACAGTAAGCTTTTTGTTGACATGCTGAACGCTTATAACTTGCAGGCATACCAGGATGGCGAAAACGAAGTATGGGAATCAATATTAAGGAGAGATCCTTATTTCAACATGACTCCCTACAACGCCAATTGTCATCCTGAAGTGTTGCAAAGCTGGGTCTTCCCCTTCCTGACTGGTCGAAGGATACGAATGACCTTCCACCTCCAGATCCATATATCATGCATTATCTCGATGATTCTCCTCCTTATGCTCCTCTCCAAGGATTTAGTTATGAAGAGCTTGCCTTGAATGCAGGTTTGATCAACGATCAGGCTTCTTCCGGTCAAGCTGGATAAAGAGTATGGAATTGCAGAGGATTTTGATAACATGCTTTTTCCCGACTCTGTTCTTCTTCTTCCTGAATTCGTGTTGCTTTTTGACTCTGTATTACTTCTGGCAAAGCTCCTTCAATCTTTTTTAACTTCTTGATGATGTATTTCTTTTTTGACCGAGCCCCAACACTTGTTGTCTCATATGTATGCTTGATGTAAAGGTTGGCCTCTTCTGGTTGTTTAAAGAAATAAAGAATTAAGCTTCATCTTTGAACTTTGCTAGTCAATTGAGTCATTGTTGCAATAGGTCTTATAATGCCTTTACTTAGAGATTTCCGTAGAAATTCAATAAATCTGAAAAGGAACTCACTCGGGTTTTAAATCAATGCCTTGTAGAAGGACCCACATGGTTTTTAAACCGATGCCTTTAGTTAAGGATTTCCGGAGAAATTCAATAGGTCTGAGAAGGAACTCACTCGGGTTTTAAACCGATGCCTTGTAGAAGGACCCACACGGTTTTTAAACCGATGCCTTGTAGAAGGACCCACACGGTTTTTAAAGCGATGCCTTTACTTAAGGATTTCCGGAGAAATTCAATAAGTCTGAGAAGGAACTCACTCGGGTTTTAAACCGATGCCTTGTAGAAGGACCCACACAGTTTTTAAACCGATGCCTTTACTTTAGGATTTCCGGAGAAATTCAATAAGTCTGAGAAGGAACTCACTTAGGTTTTAAACCGTTGCCTTTTGATTTTGTCGTTGGATCTGTACCTCGAATGTGTTGTATGATGCCCCCAATCAAAAGACAGTATGTTGAAAACTGAAAATTGTATTGATTGAGTTTGAAATTTGTTACATCGTGAATGAAAATGATAATCCTCAGGGATAATATTTCTTCAAATGCCTGGCATTCCACGGACGATTCAACTCTTTCTGGGTTGTCAAGTTCTTCAGCTTGTAAGCCCCCGAACCTACCGGTTTGATAACCATATATGGTCCTTCCCATGAAGGGTCCAATTTCCTCTAATGGCGTGGATCTGAAGCTAAGGTATTTCTCAATACCATTTCTCCTGCTGAGTACCGATGGTTCTTTACTCAGGAATTATAATGTGACGCTATTCTCCTTTGATAATGTTGAGTTCGTGCTATTGCTTTTGCACGAACCTCATCCAATAAATCAAGGCTATCAAGCAGTCCTTGTTCATTCGCTTTTTCTTCGAATTCTCTGTCCCGTAGTGTTCCCGCCATTACTTCTATAGGTGCCAAAGCCTCAGATTCGTATGCCAGCTTAAAAGGAGATTCTCCTATAAGTGTCCGAACCGTAGTTCGGTAGGCCCACAAGACATTCTGCAATTCTTCGACCCACAAGGCTTTATCAGCTTCAAGTCTTCTCTTTATTCTTTCAAGTAGTGTCCTGATCCTCTGCTGGAACATCCTCATCGTCATCCTCAGACTCTCACTCGTCACCTAGACTGGGAGACCTGTCAACTCGATCTAACTGCATCAGCCCAATAGTCCTCGTACTGATGGAATACCCCGCACCTCCAACAACTCTCTCCTCACCATCCAGATCTATCCCGAAATAACTGAAGATGCCTGTCAATAGGATCCCAAAGCAAAGAATCCTAACACCCGGATGCGTGACAACCTCGATCATAACATTTTGTATAATGTAAGACAGATCAATCTCAAATCCCATATAAATCCGATAGATGAGTAAGGCATCCATCACCGTAACCACATGATGATGTCCCGCTCTCGGTATGATGTTCCTCCCTACAATCGCCCAATGACTCTGGCCGATGCAATCATCTCACCGCTGTTCTTAGGCTGATAACACCGGCCATCATCCCAATGTGTCATGCATATCTCATGCAACTCATATGGAAGCATTTGTCTGCTGAAATCCTCCCCTACTGATATCCACACACATGCATGTGGGCAATAAGGAACCCCAAGAATCTCTGCTAGTGTATGAGTAGTAAGTCTAATCTGAGTCTCCCTGATCTGACTCGCTATCACTAACTCCATCTGTCACGCCCTCCCAGCCGGTACCCTATCTGGCATACCCGAGAGTGTGATCCACAGCCCGAAGATCAGGTATCGAGTGATCAACCTCCCACATAAACAATAACATAATCATGAACAACCATAACAAGAGTGCGGAAGATAAATCATAGATCCAATAATGAAAGAATGAATCATAAACGAAACGGAATAATAGATATAATCAGAGTGTCAAACAGATAAGTAAAGTGAAGCAAAAATCCCACTTTACATCCAGCGGAAAAGTAGCTTGAAAGAATAAACTAGATAAAAGCTAATCCCAGTAGCAAGTACATTGGGTAACTAAATTATTCTCCACTTTGTAGACGACATCCTTGTAGGTGTAGATCTCATAGATAGCACAAGGACGCTTCCACTCAATGGTCGGACTAAGCATCGTACGGAGCATAACCACCCGTGGAATCTTCGAGTAATTGTGGTAACCGCAATCACCTTCCCGGAGATATGCCTCTTCGCCTTGCGCTTCTTCATAGGGACCGTCATAGTATTCCGTACCGGCAGGATAGTCTAACAACATTGTACAATAAAGGAATGAGTTTCAAAGAAACTCGGTAAGGCGATTAAAATCCATAATAACATAAATGGCGAATTCCAGAACAAACATAAATGCAATATGATATGAGACAAACAATGAATGAATGATTCTAACTCTATGTATGCTGGTCTCTATTGGCGGACATGCTTTAAGTCATAGCACCGTACTTCTTTAGGAAAGTCCACTCACATCCTCAACCATTTAAGATATCTTGGATTCCCTCCAACCATTTAAGATATCTCGGGCGACCGATTGGTAATGGGTCCTTCATCCCTCGGGACAAACCTTGGCGGGGGTTAAGTCAACACACTCTCTCACAACCATTTGGTATAAGTACGGCGCATGTCGGGGTAATACCTAGCCAAATGCGAGTCTTCTACTTGGTTACATCAAGTCGATCCAGATACTTCCATTCCTCGTCCTCGACGATCCTTTCCGGTATCCTTCACACTAGAGTCCTCATAGTCCCCGACTACGGACTCACCAACCCTATTGATCATCCACATATGGTAAACGGGAAGCTCTCACGTCCTCTCACGGGTTGGTTACCGGTCTTAAGCGCCCGTGAGCCCAAGTCTAACCATATGCAACCCTACCAATAAATGGCCCCCACAATGTGATTCCTGTCCTCTCACGGGTTGGTTACCGGTCTTGAGCGCCCATGAATCCCCATTGCTACCACGGGTCGTTCGGTCTCAATACCCCTCCGATTAGGGTCCGACATAACAGGACATCCTAGCCAAACACTACTAGACAATCCTATATATGTCATCCAACAGTTTAGGAAGGTGTCCAGAGGGCATCTCCGGGAAACATCCCATAATATTCCCGTAGTAGTCCAAGGACAGAAATGTCAAAAGGACACCTCTCCTTTCCAAACCATACGTGAGCATACACATGCATCAATTCATATCATCACATATATGGTAACTCCATATATAGAAAGAAATCAATATTTACAATCATTTGTATAACATTGGTAAGTAAATCATACATGAATCAATTCAATATGAATAAGTAATGCTACCGTAATCAAAGTTATGCAACAGTAGTATATCATTGTAAGAATCTAATTTAGGAAACATATTAATGATATTCAAATATAGAAACTAGATTCATGCTATCTATGTAATTAAGGAAATAACCATCCTTACCTTTTATAACTCGCAAAGAATCCTAAGAAATCAAGTAAGATCTTGGCAAACTTGAGAAGAAGGTCCTAAACAAGTATATACAACATATTAGGAAAGATCCCTAACAGAAAATATAGCAAAGCATCCGAAACAGACCAATTCTGGAGTTGCTGTACTCATTGGTCGAGTGGATTGGTCGAGTGGTCCAGTCGACCAATCAGTCGACCAATGCAGACAATAGCTTAGAAAATCAGAGTTTTGAGATATGAAATCCGAATTTGGTGGTTCAAAAGGGTACTAATCAAGGGGTAGACTACATCAGTAGTATTCTAGCATATAGGGGACCTCAAAACACTAATCAAATCAAGGTATCAAGATCCAAATTAGGAAACAAAAAGTTACCATAAATAAATCAAACATGGATCTTGATGAATTTTGAAATAGAAAACAAGGACAAGAACAATAGGAGGATGGATCATTGCTTTCGGTAATGAAAACATGAAAACATGCATAGGTCTTCATAGAATAAGGCTTAGAAGCATAAATCTAAATAAGGAAATAAAACCTACCATATATGTACTATCATGCATCATGAAGAACACATAGTAAGGTAGAAGAGAACAACTAGAATTCTATGGATTATGGATCATAGAAAGAAAACACAACCATTAACCACTAACATGATCAATGAAAGAAGATCCAAAGAGATCGAGAATTCAGATTAGGAAATTAACAGAGATTAAATCATGGTTTGATCATGAATCCTTCAAAAGCTTGCAATGATCATGGTTAAGATCATTGTTCTAGCCTTAAATCCTTAGGATGATCATGAGAACATGTTCGAGATGTTTGCAACAGAGGATGCAGCATCTCTTCTACTGTCTCAACTCAAAAAGGAAAGAAAAACAAAGATGTAGGAGAAGAAGAGAGAGTAGACATACCTTTTGATGCAAAAAGAAGAGTTCCGACGAAGATCCGCCAAGAAAACTCCAAGGATGCAAGAGAGATGACTTGCAGAGGTCTTTGGTTCGTTCCGGAGGGTTTGGAGGCAGCAAATACGAAGTGGACTCGAGGTTAGACTTAAATAGAGCAAGAATCAACCTAATTGCCAAAGACAAGCACCCATTGGTCGAGTGGATTGGTCGATGGCCCAGTCGACCAATCGGTCGACCAATGCGGCTGACAAGGCCAAAACAGGGAATTGAAGGCCCGGATCAAATCCAAACCTAAAGGGGTTTTGCACACAAGTCAAGTGACTTACCTAGTAGGTAGAAATGCCTTCAAACCAAGATAGAGAGCACTCCAAGTCCATCAACTAATTAGATCTTCATCAGGATTCTGTTTCCATAAATAGAACCTCATCATCAACCTTCATGGATTCAAAGCCGGACACCAAGTCCTCTCTTGGGATGGCCCAAAGCTGACTTCTTACTTTACTTCGGTCATCGGACCTACAAATAACAAGGTTTCCGGGTCAAGGTTAGGGCTGGGTTTCACATTCTCCCCCCTTAAAAAAATTTCGTCCCCGAAATTGAAAGCGTACTGTGCTTCCAAAGAGGTAAGGAAACTTCTCCTTCATGTCTTCTTCCTTCTCCCAAGAAGCTTCTTCAGGGGTATGGTTCTTCCACCGAATCTTCACCAAAGGAATGGTGCGATTCCGCAGCTGCTTGTCCTTCCTATCCAGGATTTCGGCCGGTTCTTCATCATAGGTCAAATCAGCACTAAGTCCTTCAGGTGCTTGCTGCAGAATGTGTTCCGGATTCTCTATGTATTTTCGGAGCATCGAAATATGAAACACATTGTGCACACCAGCAAGAGACGGAGGTAATGCTAATCGATACGCAACGGGTCCAACCTTTTCCAAAATCTCGAAAGGTCCAATGTAACGAGGGCTAAGCTTTCCCTTAACATTGAATCTCATCACACCCTTCATTGGTGAGACCTTGAGAAAAACTTTCTCTCCAACTTGAAATTCCAAATCGGTCCTTCTCTTATCAAGCATAAGATTTCTGTCTCGATCGGGAAGACTTAAACCTTTCTCTTATCATATCTACCATAGCACTTGTAGCTTCAATCATCTCAGGGACCTAAGACTTTTCTTTCACCTGTCTCGAGTCCAAGTACAAAGGTGTCCTACAAGTACTACCATACAAAGCCTTGAATGGAGCCATGCCTATTGTTGCTTGATAACCTGTTGTTATAGGCAAACTCAACCAAAGCTAGGTGTTCATCCCAATTACCACCCATATCCACCACACAAGATCCGAGCATGTCTTCCAATGTCCGAATTGTCCGCTCGGATTGTCCATCGACCGTGGATGATGAGCTGTACTCAAGTTCAATTGGGTTCCCAAGGCCTTCTCGCAAACTGTTCCAAAACCTTGAGGTGAACCTAGGATCACGATCCGAAACAATACTCAAAGGCACACCATGCGGACGAACCACATTATCCACATAAAGCCCGGCTAGCTTATCCGAGTATGAGTGATCTTCATGGGAATGAAATGGGCTGATTTGGTCAACCTATCAACAATCACCCACACAGTGTCATTGCCTTTACTTGTCCGAGGCAAGCTAGTCACAAAGTCCATGGAGATATCTTCCCACTTCCAACTAGGAATAGGAAGGGGTTGAAGTAATCCAGATGGAGGTTGTCGAACGGCTTTAACACGTTGGCAAGTCTCACACTTGGCAACAAAATCGTCAACATCCGCCTTTAGACCAATCCACCAAAAATGTTCCTTCAAGTCCTTGTACATCTTGGTGCTTCCCGGGTGTCTGATAAAGAAAGACCGACCGGTGTGCTTCCTTCAATATTTCATTCTTAACTTCATCGTTTGCAGCACACACAGTCTTCCTCTAAACAACAAAGCACCATCCATGGATATACCAAAGTCGGGGTCCGACTCAGGGATTCGAAGAAATCTTCTCAACTTTGGTCAAAAACTCCCGATCGAAACTCTGCAGAGCAACAATCTTATCTCTAAGACCAGATCTTGCCGTCATGGCGAAAGAATAAAATCAGAATTCTCGGGACGATTTCCAAACCAAAACTCTCAATAGAAGACCACAATGGTAAACTCAAAGCATTTAAATCCAAAGTCTTCTTCCGGGTCTTCCTACTAAGAGCATCGGCAACAACATTTGCTTTCCCAGGATGATACTTGAATATCACAATCATAATCGGAGACGAGTTCCAACCATCTCCTTTGTCTCATGTTCAACTCCTTTTGGGTAAAGAAGTATTTCAAACTCTTATGATCCGTGAAAATGGCAATCTTCTCACCGTAAAGATAATGTCTCCAAATCTTCAAAGCAAAGACAACGGCGGCAAGTTCTAGATCGTGAGTGGGGTAATTCCGCTCATAATCCTTCAATTGCCGAGAAGCATAGGCTACGACCTTGCCATGTTGCATCAGTACACAACCCAAACCAATCTTTGACGCATCGGTATAAACTGTCATACCACCGGAACTATCGGTATAGTCAAAACCGGGGCACTTGTCAATCTATCTTTCAACTCTTGGAAATTCTTCTCACAAAGCGTCGGACCAAACAAACTTCTCTTCTTTCTGGTCAACTTAGTCATAGGAGCAGCCAACCGAGAAAAGTTCTCAATAAACCTTCGGTAGTAACCCGCCAATCCAAGAAAACTTCTTATTTCCGTTACCGACTTCGGTCTCTCCCAATCAGCCACAGCTTGGACCTTTTCAGGATCGACACGAATACCTTCGGCTGAAACTACATGACCAAGGAAAACCACTCTCTTAAGCCAGAAATCACACTTGCTAAACTTAGCAAACAACTTCTTTTCCCGCAACCTTTGCAAAGTGAAACTTAGATGACTCGCATGCTCTTCTTCGCTCTTCGAATAGATCAAGATGTCATCAATGAAAACAATCACAAACTTATCAAGCACATCATGAAATACTCGGTTCATGAGGTCCATGAACACCGCAGGAGCATTGGTCAATCCGAAAGGCATGACTCTAAACTCGTAGTGACCATACCGCGTTCGGAAAGCTGTCTTGAAGATATCACTAGACTTCACTTTCAATTGGTGATATCCGGACCTTAAGTCAATCTTTGAGAACACAACTGCACCCTTCAACCGATCGAAGAGATCATCGATTCGGGCAGTGGATATCTATTCTTGATAGTCAACTTATTCAACTCACGGTAGTCGATGCACAAGCGCATACTACCGTCTTTCTTCTTGACGAACAAGACCGGAGCTCCCCAAGGTGACACACTAGGCTGTACGAAACCTCTATCAATGAGCTCATTCAACTGATTTTGCAACTCTTTCAACTCGGTAGGAGCCATCCTATACGGAGCTTTAGATACGGGAGCGGCACCAGGGGACGAGATCAATAGAGAATTCGACATCTCTGTCCGGAGGCACTCTCGATAGATCATCGGGGAAGACATCAACAAAGTCGCAGACAACTCGACTTCGTCGACTCTTTTCTCCACTATACCCTTGCCTTCAGATGAAGCATCATCCACTAGGGCATAGACTTGCATCGGTCTGAGACGGCACCTTCTTACAAACCCTTCTCTTTTCACCTTGAAATTCAAAGACCGGACTTCCACATATATGGGACTCGAATCTTCTTTGAGGAACAAAGGAACACAGCTTTATGGGCTGTCAACCAATCAATTCCCAGAATAACATCGAAGTCCTTCATGTCAAGAATCACAAAATTGGCTTCCAAGTTCTTCTCACCAATCAACACAGGACATTTAGATAACCCCTTATCTAGTTTCACAACAGGACCAGTAGGTGTACTAATCAATAAACAACTAGACAACTTCTCGGGGATTAGGTTAGTCTTCTTGATGAATGCGAGATGACATGAACGAATGAGATGCACCCGTATCAAATAAGACAAATGCAGAAATAGAAGCGACTAACAATGTACCCGTAATCACATCATGGCTTGGATCCTGCTCGCATCGAAATACTGAAAACTCTACCGAGAGGGAGGAGGCAGGAGCACTCTTCACCAGCTGGGCGAAGCTGTTGGGCGAGCCGCCGGACGGCACGAGCAAAATGACCAGCTTGCTTGCGAGAAGCAAACAGGATTGCTTTGGATCCAACAGGGGTGGCTGCAACAGAGGACTTCGAACAAAAGGCCTTGCACTCGCACTTGCACTTGCACTTGCACTTGCATTTGCTGGTGGTCGGTTTCCGCCATCTTGTTTAAAGCTGGCCGGGCTGCTGAAAACCCGTGTTCTGACCTACACTCTTAGCCCGAAAGGTAGGAGTGGGGTAGGGTGTAGGTCTCACATAACGACGGTCATTGCGATCCACCGGACCGGAATTCCTTGATCGCCAAGGCTTCGCACACGAGCACTTTCCTTCTCTGTTTCTTCCAACTTCTTCGAGTTCTGCACCACTTGAGCATAGCTCACTATAGGCTGGACTGTGAGATAAGCTTTAATGGCGGGCGCAGTCCTTTGAAGAACTTCTTTGCTTTGGCGAGGTCTTCCTTCAAAGAATCTGAGCAAAGAAATGAAGCTCCTCGAACTTCGTTGGTACTCCAACACAGACAAAGTTCCTTGAGTCGGAATCATAAACTCAGCTTCCTTTGCATCCTTCACCGCCTCGGGAAAGTAGTTCATACAAAAAGCCTCTTTGAATAACTCCCAAGTTACAACTCCTGCATGCAAACCTTCCAAAACAGGACGAGTGGAGATCCACCATGCATCGGCTTCTTGTTGCAACTTCGCTCAAAGAAACAAAATCTTCCGAGCTTCCGAGCATTGCAGATGCCGGAAAGCCTTCTCCAACTCACGAAGCCACTTGTTAGGAAACAAGGGGTCCTTGGTAACACCGAGAAAAGTGGGTACTTGCATCTTCGAAAACTCTCCATCAAGGTAGTATGAGGAGTTCCAGCTAAACCTCCCGCATTCAGGATGCGGCATGAGGATTCACATTAGCACCAGCCCGGTCTCATTATGCGAGTCATGAAACCCACCAACATCTGGTTGAACCGAGCTGCTTGTCGCTGCATCATATTGCCCATAATATTGGCAATATCTCCGAAACTTCCAACATTCGGGGCACCAGGGATCTCATGAGTACCCCGATCAGCATTTGGTATCTCACCACCTCCATGAGGTACTTCACCACCTCCCCGAGGTATTTCACCACCTCCATGACCACTGGATTCACCACGCCCACTTCTCGGAGTAACCATTCGCAAACAACCGAGAACATCAAAATACCGAATTTCGAAGATTCAACATAAACCACAAGTCCAAATGATTTGAAAACTTAAATCATGCTCAAATATATCCATATAGTCATCAAACAATATTCCATAAGGCAAAAATCACATTTTCCAAAAATTCAACAGCAAATGAGGTCACCTGTGACCATTGGTCGAGTGGTTGGTCGAGTGACCCGATCGACCAATCGATCGACCAATGAAGACGATACGAAAATTCGCATTATAAGCCTCATTTCCACATTCCAACCTCATTCTAACTTCTTCCAAAGGTGAGAGAGCTCTAGGGAAAATATCCAAGAGTTCCCACAAGTGTTCTTGAGGTGATTTAGTGCTTCAACAACAACAACACAACACACCATCTTCACAAACAAGGTAAATCTCTCATTCTTTCTTCCATTTTCATCTTCTCATGCTTGCATTTCAATAAAACCATGCTTTACTTGTATCCAATGCTAGAAATCATGCTTAGGAATGCTTAGAAACATATTCCCTAGGTTTTAAACACAATGACATGCATAGACAACAAGTTTTAACACATTTGGTGCTCATCTCGCAAAGTTTTATACCGAAATCGATATCTTTAGAAAAATTTCGTTTTCTCTCAAACCGCTTGAAATTTTCGCACGAGATCAAATGCTACATGCTCAAGATGACATTGTAGATAGGTCCATACAATTTGATTTAACCAATTTCAACTTTTCCAAAAATCCAATTTTGACCTAAATTGCAAAATCCCCAAATTTCTTCTTGCTGAATTTTTCGCTTTAATCCAAGTTTTCGTTCGATTTTCATCAAAACAACTTCATAGACATGAAATTCCAAGTATTGTGCACATGCTAGTATGTTCAAATCAAATTTCCCCCAAATTTGAAATTTTCCGAAAAATTACGAAAATACCCTTTTGGCTCAAATCTTGAAATAGCACTAATTGGAATTGTCTCTTGTCTCTTCCACGATACATCATGCGAGAGGGGAGGACGAGGGAGGAGGTAGAGGTAGAGGTCGCATCGTAGGTGCTCTCGGGGGGCAGGGTCGGGTTCCTTTCGAGCCCGAGAGGAGGTTAGGAGACCGGACCTATTTGACACACCTCGGGCCGAGTTTGCGTACGAGGCCTACTTCAGCTATTGTAACATCGAGATGGGGCGTCTACTTCACTTACGCCAGCTCAGAGCCTTCAGGATCCGGCAGAGGTTCGACACTTTACAGTGGACTCACCTCTTCACCGAGGATTTGCCGGTATACCCGGAGCTAGTGAGGTTGTTCTTCAGCAACCTTACTTACACGAGGAGGCTCGGGGCCGGGGACATCCACTCGGACTTGTCCTCGGGAGCAGGGTCCACCGCAGACTCGGATTCGCTTCTCCACCCGGACACCGGCCGAGATCTTGCGGTGTCCCTTACTACCCACAGCGGTGTGTGTGGATACCTACGGGAGCGGAGCACTGGACAGCCATCCGATGCCGTACGAGCTTCGCGAGATATGCTCTACGCTATGGGATAGCCGCCGATGCTTCACACCGTGGACTAGCGGACGGATGACGGGTTCTGCACGTATTATCGGTCGCATAGTCGGCCGGAACATCATGCCGAAAGCCGGACATCACCATCGGGTCACGGTGATGGAGGCCTTGGTCATTTACCGCATCTACATGGGCTTCGAGATCGATCTCTCCTACATCATTCAGCGGGTCATGCTTGGACTTAGTTCTCGCGGCCTAGCATGCGGAACCTTTGCTATGGGAGGCTTCGACTTTGATCTTCAGGCATTTCGGGGTGAGTTTCGAGGATACTCCGATGGACACTAGATCACGGGGATACCCCATTGGGACTCGGACCATTCGACGGATGAGACTACATCGGTTAGAGAGATCTCCTGGTCCGAGAGGGTGAGGATGATGATGAATCGAGAGGATGAGGATGAGGGATCGAGGATGGAGGAGAGGATATCGGTCCCGATAGTGATGATCAGGCCGGAGATGATACAGATATGCGCGAGGGCTGAGCCCGTGCATCACGAGTTTCCTTCATCACACTTCGAGGCGGTGGCCCTTCACATGCGGTTCCGGAGACTTCGGATCTTAGTGCACGGATGAGATCGATGACTTCCATGCTTGGAGAGGATGGAGGTCGGACAGGGAGCAGATGTACGAGAGGATGGAGTCTCGACGGAGACAGGATAGAGCATCGGGTGACTCGGCTAGCGAGGAGTTCAGAGCATATAGAGATCGAGTAGATCACCTAGATAGACCGTACCTTAGGATTTCCCATTTATGCATTTCGAGATGTAATCATTGTAAAAACTTTTGAAATTAATGAAGTTCATTTTGTTTCTCTTTAATTATTGTATGTTATGCACTTTTCTTTTCCTTGCATTAGTGTCATTTGTTCAAGTATAATTATGGTATGTTATTCGAAATGTTACTGTTATGCCTCAAAGTTCAAGTTTCTAATTCGTGTTCTATTATTCACTTCTAAGAGTAGAAGAGTCATTTCGGATCAATGACTCGGGAATGTTCAGTTGTTGTCTTTTGTGGTTAGGATCTCCTCGAAACTTGGGCTCGATACCAATCATCACGCCCTCCCGGCCCGGTACCCTATCCGCATACCCGAGAGTGTGATCCACGGCCCGAAGATCGGGTATCGAGTGATCAACCTCCCACATAAACAATAACATAATCATGAACAACCATAACAAGAGTGCGGAAGATAAATCATAGATCCAATAATGAAAGAATGAATCATAAACGAAACGGAATAATAGATATAATCGTAGTGTCAAACGGATAAGTAAAGTGAAGCAAAAATCCCACTTTACATCCAACTGGAAAAGTAGCTCGAAAGAATAAACTAGATAAAAGCTAATCCCAATAGCAAGTACATTGGGTAACTAAATTATTCTCCACTTTGTAGACGACATCCTTGTAGGTGTAGATCTCATAGATAGCACAAGGACGCTTCCACTCAATGGTCGGACTAAGCATCGTACGGAGCATAACCACCCGTGGAATCTTCGAGTAATTGTGGTAACCGCAATCACCTTCCCGGAGATATGCCTCTTCGCCTTGCGCTTCTTCATAGGGACCGTCATAGTATTCCGTACTGCAGGATAGTCTAACAACATTGTACAATAAAGGAATGAGTTTCAAAGAAACTCAAGTAAGGCGATTAAAATCCATAATAACATAAATGGCGAGAATTCCGAACAAACATAAATGCAATATGATATGAGACAAACAATGAATGAATGATTCTAACTCTATGTATGCTGGTCTCTATTGGCGGACATGCTTTAAGTCATAGCACCGTACTTCTTTAGGAAAGTCCACTCACATCCTCAACCATTTAAGATATCTTGGATTCCCTCCAACCATTTAAGATATCTCGGGCGACCGATTGGTAATGGGTCCTTCATCCCTCGGGACAAACCTTGGCAGGGGGTTAAGTCAACACACTCTCTCACAACCATTTGGTATAAGTCTTGGCGCATGTCGGGGTAATACCTAGCCAAATGCGAGTCTTCTACTTGGTTACATCAAGTCAGATCCAGATACTTCCATTCCTCGTCCCCGACGATCCTTTCCGGTATCCTTCACACTAGAGTCCTCATAGTCCCCGACTACGGACTCACCAACCCTATTGATCATCCACATATGGTAAACGGGAAGCTCTCACGTCCTCTCACGGGTTGGTTACCGGTCTTAAGCGCCCGTGAGCCCAAGTCTAACCATATGCAACCCTACCAATAAATGGCCCCCACAATGTGATTCCTGTCCTCTCACGGGTTGGTTACCGGTCTTGAGCGCCCATGAATCCCCATTGCTACCACGGGTCGTTCGGTCTCAATACCCCTCCGATTAGGGTCCGACATAACAGGACATCCTAGCCAAACACTACTAGACAATCCTATATATGTCATCCAACAGTTTAGGAAGGTGTCCAGAGGGCATCTCCGGAAACATCCCATAATATTCCCGTAGTAGTCCAAGGACAGAAATGTCAAAAGGACACCTCTCCTTTCCAAACCATACGTGAGCATACACATGCATCAATTCATATCATCACATATATGGTAACTCCATATATAGAAAGAAATCAATATTTACAATCATTTGTATAACATTGGTAAGTAAATCATACATGAATCAATTCAATATGAATAAGTAATGCTACTGTAATCAAAGTTATGCAACAGTAGTATATCATTGTAAGAATCTAATTTAGGAAACATATTAATGATATTCAAATATAGAAACTAGATTCATGCTATCTATGTAATTAAGGAAATAACCATCCTTACCTTTTATAACTCGCAAAGAATCCTAAGAAATCAAGTAAGATCTTGGCAAACTTGAGAAGAAGGTCCTAAACAAGTATATACAACATATTAGGAAAGATCCCTAACAGAAAATATAGCAAAGCATCCGAAAGCAGACCAATTCCGAGTTGTTGTACTCATTGGTCGAGTGGATTGGTCGAGTGGTCCAGTCGACCAATCAGTCGACCAATGCAGACGATAGCTTAGAAAATCAGAGTTTTGAGATATGAAATCCGAATTTGGTGGTTCAAAAGGGTACTAATCAAGGGGTAGACTACATCAGTAGTATTCTAGCATATAGGGGACCTCAAAACACTAATCAAATCAAGGTATCAAGATCCAAATTAGGAAACAAAAAGTTACCATAAATAAATCAAACATGGATCTTGATGAATTTTGAAATAGAAAACAAGGACAAGAACAATAGGAGGATGGATCATTGCTTTCGGTAATGAAAACATGAAAACATGCATAGGTCTTCATAGAATAAGGCTTAGAAGCATAAATCTAAATAAGGAAATAAAACCTACCATATATGTACTATCATGCATCATGAAGAACACATAGTAAGGTAGAAGAGAACAACTAGAATTCTATGGATTATGGATCATAGAAAGAAAACACAACCATTAACCACTAACATGATCAATGAAAGAAGATCCAAAGAGATCAGAATTCAGATTAGGAAATTAACAGAGATTAAATCATGGTTTGATCATGAATCCTTCAAAAGCTTGCAATGATCATGGTTAAGATCATTGTTCTAGCCTTAAATCCTTAGGATGATCATGAGAACATGTTCAGAGATGTTTGCAACAGAGGATGCAGCATCTCTTCTCTGTCTCAACTCAAAAAGGAAAGAAAAACAAAGATGTAGGAGAAGAAGAGAGAGTAGACATACCTTTTGATGCAAAAAGAAGAGTTCCGACGAAGATCCGCCAAGAAAACTCCAAGGATGCAAGAGAGATGACTTGCAGAGGTCTTTGGTTCGTTCCAGAGGGTTTGGAGGCAGCAAATACGAAGTGGACTCGAGGTTAGACTTAAATAGAGCAAGAATCAACCTAATTGCCAAAGACAGCACCCATTGGTCGAGTGGATTGGTCGACCGGCCCGATCGACCAATCGATCGACCAATGCGGACAAAGAAGGCCAAAACAGGGAATTGAAGGCCCAGATCAAATCCAAACCTAAAGGGGTTTTGCACACAAGTCAAGTGACTTACCTAGTAGGTAGAAATGCCTTCAAACCAAGATAGAGAGCACTCCAAGTCCATCAACTAATTAGATCTTCATCAGGATTCTGTTTCCATAAATAGAACCTCATCATCAACCTTCATGGATTCAAAGCCAGACACCAAGTCCTCTACTGGGATGGCCCAAAGCTGACTTCTTACTTTACTTCGGGTCATCGGACCTACAAATAACAAGGTTTCCGGGTCAAGGTTAGGGCTGGGTTTCACACCATCTGATCAACTCGACCCTCCACAAATGAAGTCAAATTGCTGTAAAACAGTCGAACTAACTCTGGGTACACCGGCAAATCCCCAGTAAGTAGGTGTGTCCATCCCAAAGTGTCGAATCTCTCACCGATCCAAAAATTCATCAACTCTAAATGGTCAACCATACTCTATGTGACAATGCCCAAAGTATGCATCGTAAACAACTCGGCCAACGGTGTAACGAAGCGGTGTCGATCAATCACCTCCGCTCGTGGCAGAAAAGGCACCTAACCTCTACCTCTCCTGGCTCCTACTACCCTACCTCGAGCACGACCACCTCGTCCTCGTCGCTCCATAGTGTATAAATATCTGTAGAAAAGATCAACAAGTCAATGTTAGAAGATTAACCAAAATTGGACATGAAGGGCGTTTTCGTAATTTTTTCAAAAATTTTCAAATTTGGGGAAATTTCAAGTTGAGTATACTGGTATATGTACAATACTTAGAATTGCATGATTGTGATGTATGTTCGAAGAAAACCGGTCGAAATCGCGTCCTAAAGTTGAAATTTCAGCAAGCTAGGAAAGAGGGACTTCGATGTTTAGGTCAAATTTGGGGGTTTTTTATATTGTTGAATTGGGTTGAAACGAATTGCATGGTAATGTGTAGCATATCATTTGGAATGTGTGGCATCAAATTTGGTATTAAAACTCCTAGCGGTTTGGGAGAAATCGAAATTTTTCTAAATTTTGGAAACTTTCGGCTACGTTAACGAAACCAAGTTGAGATTTTGTGTTTGCTTGATGTTTAAGCATTGTTATTGCATGAAAACTATGGGATTATGTTTCTAAGCATTCATGAACATGTTTCTATCTAAGAACAACAAGTTTAACATGGTATTTTGAGAAATCTAAGTGAAGAAATCAATTGAGAAGATGATGAATAGTGATTTCCTTACTTGGTTGAGTAATGCTTGATGTATTTATGATGTGAAAGCCTCAAACCACTTGGAATCTATTTAGAAGTGTTGCTAATGTGTTCTCTAGAGCCCCTCCACAAGAGAAATGAGTTAGAAATGAGAAATGCAGAGGAAATGAATTTTTCGTTACTGTTGAGCTTGGTCGACTGACAGTCGACCAAGGCTTTTAAAAGTCTGAGAAATTGGACATTTGATGGAATTTTTGGATTTTGACCAATGTTTGATTATTTTCTTATGATATTGAGGAACCTATGTATGATTTGAGCATTTTAATCATATGGTCAAGTGTGTTTTGATGAATCTTCGTGTCTCGATGTGGTCAATGTTCTTTTGCAGAATGGTTCTACTGAGAAATCGTCTTGTCGGCTCCGGTAGTACCGGAAATGAGGAGACGCCTACTGAAGGGTCTGACCAACGGACCCAAGAGGACAGCCATACTACCAATGGCATCCCCACTGCCCCTGACATTGGAAGCTTCAAGGACATTGCGAGTGTCATGACGAACATGATGCAACAGCAACAAACTCAGTTCAACCAGATGATGGCTGGTTTTGTGAATCTTAGGGAAGAGAACCGTGCTGGTGGGCATGGCAACACTGGCTTGGCTGCCCCGTATGTGGAGAGGTTCGCAGGAACCTCGCATACCAGGCTAATGGAGAGTTTCTTGAAACTGCAGGTGCCATCCTTTACTGGTGTATCAAAGGATGTTATGTTCCCTAACAGATGGCTGAGGGAATTAGAAAAGGCCTTCCGAAACTTGCAATGTACGGATGCTCAGAAAATACTCTTCACCGAGCAGAAGCTTCAGCAGGAAGCGGATGCATGGTGGACTTCTTCTCGACCTATTCTAGAAACCCTCCATGGTGGTGTTGTCTCATGGGAAGTATTTAAGGAAGCCTTCTGTAAGAACTATTTCCTCGAGGCAGTGAAGGATGCCAAGGAGACTGAGTTTATGGCATTGGCCCAAGGTTCCCTTTCTGTGCTGGACTACTAGCAGAAATTTGAAGAGTTATTCTTTTTCGCCCCTAATTCGATGAAGCCTGACAATGCGAAGGCAAAGAAATTCTTCAAAGGATTGTGGCCATCTTTAAAGACATACCTCACCCTCCTCCCTCTTAAGAGTTATGCCCAGGTGGTTCAGAATGCAAAGAAGTTGGAAGAAGCTGAAAGAGAAAATGCACGAGTTCAGAGGCCTTGGCAGCCTAGGCATCCCGGTCTTGTGGATCGCACCAAGCGTCAGTTTGTGAAGCCTTCATCATATCCCACTCCTGCCTTCCGACCTAGGAGTGTGGGTCAGAGTTCCAATGCTACTCATGTGGGTCCTCGTGGCCAAACTAGTGGGGCTCAACCTACGGGATTTGTGCAACCTTCTCGGCCTGGTGTGGTTCACCCTCGGCCTACTTTTCAGAGACCCCCTTTGGCAGCCGCTTCAGTTGGGCAGAGAGACCTTGTGTGCTTCCTTTGCAAGCAGCCCGGACATTTTGCTCGCTTGTGTCCTAAAAAGTCCGCCTTGCCTAGTGTTTCTACTCCTACCATGAGAGGTGCTCCCGCTCCTGTTCCTGCCCCTGCCCCTCCTTCTGGTAGAGTATTTAGCATCTTCGGTACTGAGCAGGACCCTTGCCATGAAGTTGTAACAGGTACATTGTTAGTCGCTTCTTTTCCGGCATTTGTGTTGTTTGATACGGGTGCATCCCATTCTTTCATTTCATCTACTTTTGTTGTGAAGACTAATCTTACACCCAGATGTTTATCTAGTTGTTTGTCAATTTGTACCCCCTGTTAAGCTAGATAAAGTGTTAGAGGAATGTCATGTTCTTGTTTGTGGGTTGAAATTGAAGGCAAATCTAGTATTGTTTGATATGAGGGATTTCGACGTCATCTTGGGAATTGATTGGTTGACATCCTACAATGCTGTGATCTTGTGCTCTTCGAAGAAGATTCAGTTTCGTTTGGAAGGGAATTCAGTTTTCGAGTTCCAAGGTCATAAGGGAAGAATGAGTAAGAAAACTTTGACCGCTTTAATGCAAGTTCACATTTTGGTGGAAGGTGCTTCACCAGGAAGCAAGGTCAAAGAAAGGGAGAGACTTGAAGATTTCAGTGTTGCTTGTAACTTTGTTGATGTGTTTCCAGACGATCTATCAGGACTACCCCCTGATAGAGAGGTTGAGTTCTCCATAGACTTGATTCCTGGAGCGTCTCCGGTGTCTAAGGCTCCATATAGGATGGCTCCTGCCGAGCTGGAGGAGTTGCAAACACAGCTGAATGAACTCCTGGATAGAGGTTTTGTGCAGCCAAGTGTGTCGCCCTGGGGAGCTCCGGTCTTGTTCGTCAAGAAGAAAGATGGTAGTATGCGCCTGTGCATTGACTACCGGGAGTTGAACAAGTTGAGGATCAAGAATAGATACCCGCTGCCCCGGATTGATGATCTGTTTGATCAGTTGAAAGGCACAGTTGTGTTCTCAAAGATTGACTTAAGGTCTTGGTATCATTAGTTGAAAGTGAAGTCTAGTGATATCTTTAAGACAACATTCAGAACGAGGTATGGACATTATGAATTCAAAGTTATGCCTTTTGGTTTAACCGATGTTCTTGCCGTATTCATGGACCTCATGAACCGAGTATTTCACGATGTGCTCGATAAGTTTGTAATCGTTTTCATTGATGACATCTTGATATACTCGAAGAACGAAGAAGAGCATGTGAAGCACCTGAATTTCACATTGCAAAGGTTGAGAGAAAAGAAACTCTATGCTAAATTTAGCAAGTGTGACTTTTGGCTCTCAAGGGTAGTGTTCCTTGGCCATGTTGTTTCAGCCGAAGGTATTCGTGTTGACCCGGAAAAAGTGCAAACCGTTACCGATTGGGAAAGACCGAAGACCGTGACTGAGATAAGAAGTTTCCTTGGATTGGCTGGATACTATCGGAGATTTATTGAGAATTTTTCTAGGTTGGCTGCCCCTATGACTAAGCTAACTAGAAAAGAAGAGAAGTTTGTTTGGACCGAAGCTTGCGAGAAGAACTTTGAAGAGCTGAAAGTTAGATTGACAAGCGCCCCGGTTTTAACTATGCCTGATAGTTCCGGTGGATTGACAGTCTACATTGATGCTTCCAAGATCGGTTTGGGTTGCGTGTTGATACAACACGGCAAGGTTGTGGCTTATGCTTCCCGGCAATTGAAAGATTATGAGCGGAATTATCCCACTCATGACTTGGAGCTTGCCGCCGTTGTTTTTTCTTTAAAGATTTGGAGGCATTACCTGTACGGTGAGAAGATCACTATCTTCACAGATCACAAGAGTTTGAAATACTTCTTCACCCAAAAAGAGCTGAACATGAGACAAAGAAGATGGCTGGAGTTGGTTTCTAACTATGATTGTGACATCCAGTATCACCCAGGTAAAGCAAATGTAGTTGCTGATGCTCTTAGTAGGAAAGATCAAAGGAAGGATTTGAACTTGTGTGCTTTGAGTCGGCCTTTGTTTTTGTCGATGGAAATATTTGGTTTAGAAGTGGTTCCTGAGGGTTCGGATTGTATCCTTTATGCCATGACGGCAAGATCCACCCTTAGAGACCGGATTGTTGCCTTGCAGAGTTCTGATCTTGAGTTGAAAGAGAAGATTGAGAAGATTGTGACGAATTCAGAAATGGACCCTGCTTTTAGTACATCTTTAGATGGTACCTTATTGTTTAGAGGTAGACTCTGTGTGCCTGCTGTTGATGAAGTCAAGAAGGAAATATTGAAAGAAGCAGACCAGTCGATCTTCACAATACACCCTGGATGTACCAAAATGTACAAGGACTTAAGGGAACATTTTTGGTGGAATGGTTTGAAAGCGGATGTTGAAGATTTTGTTGCCAGGTGTGAGACTTGCCAACGTGTGAAAGCCGTTCGTCAACCTCCGTCCGGAATGCTTCAGCCCCTTCCTATTCCTAGCTAGAAGTGGGAAGATATCTCCATGGACTTCGTGACTAGCTTGCCGCGGACAAGTAAGGGAAATGACACCATGTGGGTGATTGTCGATAGGTTGACCAAATTAGCCCATTTCATCCCTATGAAGATCACTTACACTTTGGATAAGCTAGCTAGGCTTTATGTGGACAATATGGTTCATCTGCACGGAGTGCCTGTGAGTATTGTTTTTTATTGTGATCCTAGGTTCACCTCAAGGTTTTGGAATGGGTTGCAAAAAGCCTTGGGAACCCTATTAAATCTGAGTACAGCCCATCATCCACAGTCTGATGGACAATCTGAGCAGACAATTCAAATCTTGGAGGATATGCTTAGATCATGTGTTGTGGACATGGGTGGAAATTGGGATGAGCACT
Source organism: Hakea prostrata (assembly GCF_041222555.1). Classification (NCBI taxonomy): domain Eukaryota; kingdom Viridiplantae; phylum Streptophyta; class Magnoliopsida; order Proteales; family Proteaceae; genus Hakea; species Hakea prostrata. The sequence continues at coordinate 34,631,844 of NC_142601.1, read as the reverse complement.
TAGCTTTAGTTGAGTTTGCCTATAACAACAATTATCAAGCAACAATAGGCATGGCTCCATTTAAAGCTTTGTACGGTAACACTTGTAGGACACATTTGTATTGGACTCTGATCATGATCCTAAGTTCACCTCAAGGTTTTGGAATGGGTTGCAGAAAGCCTTGGGAACCCAATTGAATCTGAGTACAGCCCATCATCCACAGTCTGATGGACAATCTGAGCGGACAATTTAAATCTTGGAGGATATGCTTAGATCATGTGTTGTGGACATGGGTGGAAATTGGGATGAGCACTTAGCTTTAGTTGAGTTTGCCTATAACAATAGTTATCAAGCAACAATAGGCATGGCTCCATTTAAAGCTTTGTACGGTAACACTTGTAGGACACCTTTGTATTGGACTGAGACGGGTGAAAGAAAAGTCTTAGGTCCGGAAATGATTGAAGCTACAAGTGCGATGGTCGACATGATTAGAGAGAGGATTAAGTTTGCCCAGTCAAGACAGAAATCTTATGCCGACAAGAGAAGGACCGATTTGGAATTTACAATTGGAGAAAAAGTTTTCCTTAAAGTGTCACCTATGAAAGGGGTGACGAGATTCAATGTGAAAGGAAAGCTTACCCTGCTTCATTGGACCTTATGAGATCCTGGAGAAGGTTGGACCTGTTGCTTATCGCTTGGCCTTGCCCCCATCTCTTGCTGGAGTTCACAATGTGTTCCATGTTTCAATGCTTCAAAAGTACATAGAGAACCTGGAACACATACTACAGCAAGCACCCGAAGGACTTAGTGTCTATCTTTTTTACGATGAAGGACCAACCGAAATTCTAGATAAAAAGGACAAGCAGCTGCGGAATTGCACCATCCCTTTGGTGAAGATTCAATGGAAGAACCATACCCCGGAAGAAGCCTCATGGGAGAAAGAAGAAGACATGAGAGAGAAGTTTCCTCGTCTTTTTGGAAGCACAAGTACGCTTTCAATTTCGAGGACGAAATTTCTTTTAAGGGGGGGAGAATGTAAAATCCGGCCTTATCCTAACCCTGACCCGGCCCGGATTTTATACTGTTGCAGGTCCGAAAACCCGAAGTGGTGGTACAAGAGACCTGTGGGCCCTCTTAGTTGATGATTCGATGCTTGATACAGAACCTATGGACATTGACAATGATGCCCCTTATTTGAGCACATTGTCAGTGTTGAGTGAAAATCTGCGCATTGATGAAGATTGAATTAGTTGAAGCACTTCTTGGAACCCCGTGATCAATCCGAAGGTATTTCCTAAAACTAGACTTATTGATTGACTTGTAGGAGAAAACCCCGCTCAATTTGACCTTGTATAGCCTCCCGAATCTACTCCTGAAGTTGTTGTCATGTCTTGGTTGACTACTTGGTCGATTAACAGTCGACCAGCCAGTTGACCAGCAATAATGGAATTCGAATCTTCACTAAATCACTTCCCATTTTGCCCCTACCTTTTTGGAACTCGTGAATGAGGAGGACCTAAACTAATCATTGGCACTCCGGAGCTCGAGGTTGGACACTCTCTTGGGCTTTTCCTTGATGTTTGGGAAGATCTTTGACTCCAATCATTAGTGTTATACATTAATCATCAACTCAAGGTATGATTCCTTCTATTCTTCTTCTAATCTATTCATTTTCTATTAATTGATGATCTTGAGACCATGGTTGAAGTGCTACAACCTTGCAAACACTTAACCATGAGTTTCCCCCTTTCAATTCCTTGATCCTCCCCCACTCATGCTATGTTATGATTCCATTGAGATTACTTGCACTTCATTACTTTGATTCTTTTCAATTTAACCTATTCTTGATTCAAAACTGATATTTAGATGCATGTTAAGCTTAGATTATTAAGATTCTAACTTGATTCTTAACATTCACTTGATTGATTCCATCATCCTTTACAATTTCAATCAATTCCAATTTGATTCTTGATGATTAACATATAGAACTTAAGATTTCGAATTGGGCATTTCTGATTGAACCGTTGGATCATCATGAAAATTAGTGTGTAGTATCCTCTTACTGTTATAAACATGCCCTCCAAATTTTGTGTCGATCGGAGCACTGGAAGGTCAGTTTCGGATCAGGTTTCCATTTCTTCCCTGTGGTTAACAAGTCTTGGTTGGGTCGACTGCTTGGTCGACTAACAGTCGACCAAGCCAGTCAACCAAGAGATGTTAACACCCTTGTACTCAGCCGAATTGATTCGTTTGAACTCCGATTCGATTGTTTTCTTCTCTGATGTTACTTGTATGTTGTCTAGGGTATCAACACTGATTTTTGGGACCATTCTTGGTGATCATTGAATTTATTTACAACTCGATTAAGGTAAGGACGGTCGTTAACTCAAGTATGTTAATTATATCAACATGCTTATATTTTAAGAACTTAATAATTATGTGCCCATGTGGATCCCTTTACCATACATGACTATTATATGTTTTCTTATCAATAGTAGAATGTTACATATCATTTAGAATATCATGTTCAATTGTATTTTATGATTTTATATATGATCAATCATGTTATGATATGCCTTGTTATATGATGAATCATTGATTTAGTATGATATGATGAGATTGAGCTTGTGATTGACTACGTATGACTTGGGATTGGGAAGTGTCCTTCCGACACTTCTGTCCTTGGACATCGGAGGGAGTAGTATGGGATATTCTCCGAAGGTGTCCATCGATGCTTTCCCGGGTTGTTGGATGACATGCATAGGATTGTCTAGGTGTATGGTTAGGATTATCCTTGTTGTATCAGACCCAAATCGGAAGGGTATTGAGACCGAACTACCCGTGGTAGAGTATGGTTGATGGGCGCTCAAGACCGGTATCAACTCCGTGAGAGGACTTAAACCATACTGTGGATACCCGAAAGGGGCCATTTATTGGTAGGGTTGCAAATGGATAGACCTGGGCTCACGGGAGCTCAAGACCGGTAACCAACCCGTGAGAGGACGTGAGAGCTTCCCGTTTACCATTTGTGGATGACCAATAGGGTTGATGAGTCCGTAGTCCGAGTTGGTCGGTGCCATAGGATACGCTGACTCTAGTGTGAAGGATACGGAACCGAGTTGGTCGATGCCATAAGGAAAGTATCCGGATCTAACATGATACGACTGAGTAGATGACTTGCATTGGGCTAGGCTTCGCCACGACATACTTATACCAATGGTGATGTGAGAGAGTGGTGACTAAATCCCCAACCATGGCTTGATGAGGACCTTACCCAATTACCACGGCAGACCCAAGATATCTTATGATTGAGGGGGAGTGACAGACGACCCAAAGAAGTATGGTGTTATGGCTTAAAGCATGTCTACATTAGAGACTAGCATACTTAAGATTAGAATCATATTTTCATCATTGTCTCATATCATATTGCATCATATTGTGACTTGTATCGAATGAACTGTGTATTATGAAACGACTTGCCTTGCTGAGTTCTTTTGAACTCATTCCTTTTGTGCAATTTGTTAGATTATCCTGCAGGTATAGAAGACTTCTATGGCGCATCCTACGACCCGAGCTATGATCCCGTATACTATCCCTTCGGGTGATGGCTACCTGAGAGTCAGGATTGCTGTGCCGAGGAGGATTATGGTTCGTACCAGGGTTAGCCCCACCTTAATGAGGGAGCGGCCACGTTGGGTTCACTTCATCCACACTTATGAAGAAGTAATCATTAGGATAGAAGAAACCTATGTGTAGGCCCCATTTCCCTGGATGACTGTAATCACTAGGATATTTTCCCCTTAACTCTTATGGATTTACTCTTATATATTGTTTGTATTTAAGTTGGATTAACCATTGTTCCGCTATGAGTTGAAGGAGTGACTTCTGATCACTCTTTCCCCTTGAGACCACTTATATGAGAAGTTGACACTTAATATTTCCACGCTCTGATTAATTATCTTTTCTTATTCATTTGATCTATTTATTGCTTACTTTATACATTGATTATATTGTTCATGATTATGTTATCGTGTATGTGGGAGGCATGGCCGCTCGATCTGGATCTTCGGGCTGTGGATCACATCCCAGGTATGCCAGATAGGATACCGGTTGGGTGGATGTGACAGATTTAGTCTTCTTCCTCAGCAAGCTACTTCCTGAACCCGGCTCACTCGGAAACGAGTCGATTCCCTTCGTCTCAACCGGAGTCAAGGGTCAAACCAAGACTGAACCAAATTCGATCATACTTTCTCCTTATCAAGAAGAAATCGGGAAAATCGGAGGTCGAATGGGTCAAAACGGAAAAAAACAAAGTTCAGCAGCATGCTTGGTCGATGCCCCTTGGTTGATGGGATCGACCAAACAGAATTCAGTGTGGGCAGAATAGTGGATTTTGGGATTTTTGGTTCGAAATCGATCTTCCGGGGCTCGGATTGATCCGAAACTTGGAGGGATTGTTAATAATAGTGTAAGAACACTACCTAGCAAGTATTATCATAATCCAATGGCCCAATTGAAAACCCCCAATTTGAAACCTTATGTTCTATATGCTAAACATCAAGTTTCATAATGAAATCAAATGCAATTGTAAGGGAAATCAAGGATTCAATCAAGAGAATGATAAGCAATAGATTATGAATGATTACTAACATATAATCAGACCTAGCATACAATAGGAATCCATTTAGGAGATGAAATCATGTTGCTATGAAGGAATTTCATAAAGAAGACAAGGTTAAGAATCAATATGAGATGCATAGCACTTATAGAATGAATGGGGGTTTATAGAAATCAAAAGAGACACTAGAAGAGGTGGTTGCAAGGTTGCAACACCTTCTTCATAGCCAGAATAAAGTGAGGTAGAAGTAGATTAGAGAGAGAATGAGAGATTACATACCTTGTAGAAGAGATTAGAGAAGAGAGACAATGATTCTTGTAGAAGATCATCACCCAAGCCAAGGAGGAGCCTAAGAGGAGCCTTCCCACATTCTCAGGTGTTGCAATGATTAGAATAGGGTTCAAAACACAAGGCTAGCATAAATAGGCTGTGGAATATTCTAAAAGAATCATTAACTCGCAGCTGGGCAGCCTTGGTCGATGCTCCTTGGTCAATGGGATTGACCAAGCAAGATCGACCAAGCATAGTTCAGCAGAAAATCAGCAACTTCGGACAGGAATTCGGAGGGCTATACGGGGTCAAATTGAGTGGGGTTTTCTTCTACAAGTCAACCAAGAAGTCTAGTTTCAGAAAATACCTTTGGATCGTGCACGGGAGTTCATTAGGTACTTCAACTAGTTCAACCCTCTTCGATGCGCAGATTTTCACTAAACACTAACAATGTACTCAAGTAAGGGGCATCATCGTCAATGTTCACGGGTTTCGGGTCAAACACCATGTCTTCTATAGAGAGGGCTCCACAAAGACAACTTCCATCACTTCGGGACATGGATCTACACTAAGGGAAAGGTTGGACATGACTTCCTAAGGCTTTCAAAGATAATAACACTGAAATCAAGGTCCAACTTCAAGGTCTAACATCAAACAAGTCTTTCTTCACCCAAAACAAATAGGGTGTCCTGGCTAGGTTTGGGCTGGATTTCACATTCTCTCCCTTTAAAATAATTTCGTCCTCGAAATTAGGAGAGTATAGGGCTTCCAAGGAGATGGAGGCACATCGTTTTTACCATGACTTTCTTCTCCCGAAATCTACGGAAAACAAATAACAATAAGTCTTTTGCAAGAAAACAAAGGAGTAAATCTAACATGCTTTGAAAGTAGGAGCAATTAGAAGGGTTAACAAATCATGACGGTCACCTTAATTTCTTTTCAAAATCATCAATTGAAGAATTCACAAGGTCATAGAGTGTGTGGAGATCCACTCTACAAAAGCAGGGATAGAAGGATCAGTCATGGGAATGACTTAAGATCACCATCCTATCAAAGGGAATAGAAGGCACCAGAAGAAATCGTAGAGAAAATAGATCAGCTTCGGGGTAAACTTCTACTAAACGAAATTAGGCAACTCATATGACAGAGAATAAATCAAACAATGTATATGGTAGGTATGCATTTGGCACAGCAACAAGGTTAGGATTAGGTGGGATTTCACACTAAATACAAGAATCATAGGATGAATTGAAATCAAATGAAATTGCAATGGAATTTAAGGAATTAGCTAGGGGAATCGATATACAATGGATTAGGATCATATGCTAGCATAGAAATTAGACTTAGCATACTACATACTTTAGTTTAGGACAAGAATACAAGAAGTAAAGAAGAGAATCATAGCAATGCATATGCAAGAATCAAAATGAGAGCATAGAAATGAACACTTGCATAGGTAGGAATGAAATGAAATCATGTATTAGCAAGGAATGAACACTTGGAGTGATGGTTGCATGGTTGCAGCACCAACTCCAAGGTTACACAGCAAGAAGAAGAAGAGTAAAGAGTACAATAGAGAGTAAGAGAGCGAAATCATACCTTGTAGATGCAAAATGGAGACAAGAGGCAATGATTGGCAATGATTTGAATGGAATAATCTTCACCACTACCAAGGAAGTGCTTTGGGAAGCTCTCCCCTCGTCTTCAGCAAGCTAGGAATGTAAAATAGGGTTCAAAACACGAGGTTCCCTTAAGTAGAGAAGAGAATATTCAAAAAGCATCTTTTTCTTGGATTTGGGCATCCTTTAGTCGACTGGCTTGGTCGACTGGCCCAGTCCACCAATTCAGTCGACCAAGCATGGACAGCATGGTTGATCCAGGGAAATGAAGGGCTAGATTGATTCGAATTGAGTTGGGTTTTCTCCTACAAGTCAATTAACAAGTCTAGATTAGAGAAATACCTTCGAAACAAGACCAGAAGTGCACCAAGCACTTCAACAAAGCTTCCCCTCTTCTAGGTGCAATTTCTCACTGAACACCGACAATGCATCCAAGTAAGGGGCATCATTGTCAATGTCCATGGGCTCTGAATCATACACCAAGTCTTCAACTATGAGGGCCCACAAGTCTCTTCTTCCACCACTCCGGGTCTTTGGACCTACAAACATCAAAGGATCCAGGTCAGGGTCAGGGTTAGGATAGGGCTGGGTTTCACAGTTATGACATTGATTTATTCTTGCTCATGATTGGACTATTGTGTGGAATGGTTGGTGATTGTCTGAGACCTGATTTGTGTGGCTGTGGATCACTACTCATTCTCGCTTTCAAAAGCCAGAGAATTCGCAAATAGCAAGGTAGAAATGTAATTGAAGTACGATGGGGTTTAAATAGCCATTGGAATGAATTCTAATAGATGAGATCAACAATCACTAATGAGTGACAGTTCGAGAGGCTGGGCATCGTAATTGCACCTATTCCCAATAAGCACATGGCAATCGTAGCATATTTTGCGCTGAACAAATATGGCTCGAGAGGATGTAACGACTATAGCAATAAATGCAACCTTGGAGATGACGTTCGGGCATTTGGAATCGTCTAATCTTCTGACTACAATGTCCTTGGTCGGCGACAGTGAAAAGCATACCAAACCATCAACCTCATAATCCCGATTGTTAGGTCTAGGGGGCTTGTGATAAGTAAAAATAATGAAAGTGAACCAACTAGGTCAAACCATAGATGGTTAGGTTTATCTAGTTGGGACCGGAACAAGTATTCAACTCGAAAGTTTCTTGAGTGCTAAGGAACTCAATAGTTGTGGGAATAAACGTGAATCCGCCAAATTCAAGAAGGGCAATCGTGCCAAAAAAGGAATCAACCACTGACTCAGATTAGGGGATCAAAACCCTACAATCAAATGGCTGCGAAGGAGATTCGTGAATAGATCTAACAGTCAGAAATAGGAGGCAAATCATATATAAGGGAACAATGCAAGAAGGTAACTTAATAGTTTCCCTCCATCCCATCTTTTAATTAAGTTCTGCAGCTCGCTTGAGCCCTTTGATGGTGCTCTTATTGAATTAAGCATCGGAAGTGGCTTCTCGACCGATGAGTCTGCCCACATCTGACTTTTGTTTTTGCAAGCTCCAATGGTAGGACAATTTTCAGACACATTAGGTACTAAAGGCTTCTACACAGGCAAAGTCTGAAAGGAAAATTTTCCAACCCAACCTTATCCTAGAAATATAAGAGGTCAAGGCCCCAAAATGACTAGGCTTTTTTATTATTATATTTTACTATTTTTGAGTAATAAAGAAGAGCAAGTGGTTGCCCAACATAAATTGAGATTCAAACTCTTAACTTCTTGCTTGTGTGATACTAGTCTTCTTTTTATTATTATTATTATTATTTTGTGGAGTAATTGAAGTTCATTAAAGTCAGTTTTTACATACCACAATTACATCCTCAAGGGATAACTTAATAACTATCAAAATATAAGACTAGGCTTTGCCATTACCCCGAGGATATTCAATCTCTTAACTTCATACCGTGAGGGATGGTCTTTGCCCAACTAAACCAACCCCTTCAAGTTGTGGTACTAGTCTTTCTTGTCGATAGGTGTAGCAGCGTTCTCCTAGTGCCGTCTAATCATGTCATGCCACATAATGGTAAAGTCATTCTTTTTTTTTTTTTTTTTTTTTTTTTTTTTATCTGAGGTTCATCTGGACTAGCTTGCACGCACCACGATTACATCCTCAAGAGAGTCTTTTATAAAATTAATATAGAAAGAGGCTTTGCCCCTGGCTCGAGGGGATTCGAACTCTGACCTCTTATGTGGAAGTGTTGGTCTTTTGCCAATTGAGTCACCCCTCGGAGTTTAGATCCTCTACCTTGACTTGTGCCCATTTCATATCCCTCACACGTTTGAGAGGATGGTATATTTCTCTATCTTATTTAAGACCTTTTTAAGCGTCTGATTGAAAAATGTGAAACAAGCACAATAGCATAACCTAATTTATTGTAATGTTGACCAAATCAACAAACTATATCACACGTAGCATTTGATTCATCCAAAGCTTGAGGGCATTAAATTTTAAACGTATACCGACAAAATCACTCGGTCCAACCCTCCAATTTAGAATCAGAATTTTAATTCATTATTTTAGTAAGAATAAATTCAAATTCCATTCCAAATGGAAAGATCAAGGAAAGAGAAACCGAACTCATGCAAAGACCGTCAAACCAAACTATGTATATTATATATTAGGTAACCTCTCAACTTCCAAGAACCTTCTCATGCTCTTGTATATATCTAGGCAATTCAACGTTTTCATTTGGTTTAGGTTTTCTAGGATTCTCTTCTATTAATAGTTGACTTGATTGACTTGAAGTTGTTCTTTCATGGAATGCCGGTTCTAAACTCGATGAGAGATTAACCTTTTCTACTTCCCTTTTTGTTCAGTTGAATCTCGGGCAAGGTAGACTCTAGGAAAGCTCACGGATAGCCGTATATCTTGTTTAACACGTGCTTAGGGAGTCTTTTCCATGTGCACGTACATGTGAGAAGTCATCATATGAATGTCATTTTAACATACTGATGCGTCCAGAAAATGTTAAGCCTCCAAATTTCTTGACGATGGCCTGCAAAACAGAGTTAGGTGTGGCCTGACCATGGGGGTCGGGAGGCTACTTTCGAAACTTAAGTCAGTTACTAAACCAATCACCAAGGCTCTGGTAAGTTGCAAAGTATAATAGTAATGAATACGTAATTAGGAAACGATTCAGATACCTCTCTAGTGAATTGATCACTTGTTTATATAAACCTTACCTCTAATTCTCGACCGTTGAGTGAAGTCTCGATCTCTTTCGGTGGTGGCCGTCCGATCATAGGGTTTCCTTCTAGATATTCGGGAACGCAAGTAGTTACCAATTTCGGCACGATTCCCTCACTACTCTGCTGATAGTTGCCTCCTATAAGTCAATCTACCGCAAGGTTCGGGAGATCATACTTGTGAAACCCAGCCCTAACCTTGACCCGGAAACCTTGTTATTTGTAGGTCCGATGACCAGTAAGTAAGATCAGCTTTGGGCCACCCGGAGACTGGTGTCGCTTGAATCCATGAGGTTGATGATGGGTTCTATTTATGGAAACAGATCCGAGAATCTAATTAGTTGATGGCTGGGGATCTCTATCTTGGTTTGGGCATTTCTACCTACTGGTGAGTCACTTGCTTGTGTGCAAACCTCTTTGGTTTGGTTTGATCGGGCCTTCATTCCCTGTTTTGGCCTTGTGTCCTTGGTCGTTGGTCGTCGCCAATCCACTCGCCATGGGTCGTCTTTGGCTTGGTTGATTCTTGCTCTTTTGTCTAACCTCGGTCCCTTCGTTTGCTGCCTCCCCTCGGCGCCGCCTCGCGTCATCTCTCTTGCATCCTTGGGTTTTCTTGGCGGATCTTCGCGGACTCTTCTTTTTGCATCGGTATGTCTACTCTCTCTTCTTCTCCTCCATCTTTGTTTTTCTTTCCTTTTTGAGTTGAGACGTGAAGAGATGCTGCATCCTCTGTTGCAACATCTCTGCTGTTCTCATGATCATCCTGGTTTGGCTAGACATGATCTTAACCTGATCATTGCAAGCTTTGAAGGATTCATGATCAAACCATGATTTAATCTCTGTTATTTCCTAATCTGATTCCGATCTCTTTGGATCTTCTTTCATTGATCATGTTAGTGGTTATGGTTGTGTTTTCTTTCTATGATCCATAATCCATAGAATTCTAGTTGTTCTCTTCTACCTTACTTGTGTTCTTCATGATGCATGATAGTCATATATGGTGGTTTTATTTCCTTATTTGTTTATGCTTCTGCCTTATTCCATGGACCTATGCATGTTTTCTGTTTTCATTACCGGCATGATCCATCCTCCTTTGTTCTTGTCCTTGTTTTCTATTTCAAAATTCATCAGATCCATGTTTGATTTATTATGGTACTTTTTGTTTCCTAATTTGGATCTTGATACCTTGATTTGATTAGTGTTTTGAGGTCCCCTATATGCTGAATACTACTGTGTAGTCTACCTCTTGATTAGTACCCTTTTGAACCACCAATTCGGTTTCATATCTCCTCGTTTTATGCTTCGTCTGCATTGGTCCTGTTGGTCGCTGGACCATTCGACCAATCCACTCGACCAATGGTCGCACTCCGTTGGTCTGTTTGGTGTTTTGCTATTTTTCTGTTGGGATCTTTCCTATTGTTGTTTCTTGTTTGGACCTTCTTCTCAGTTTGCCAAGATCTTACTTGATTTCTTGGATTCTTTGCGGTTATGGTAGGTGGTTTTTCCTTAATTACATAGATAGCATGAATCTAGTTTCTATGTTTGAATATCATTATTGTTTCTTAATTAGATTCTTACAATGATATACTCTGTTGCATAACTTTGATTCGTAGCATTACTTATTCATATTGATTGATTCATGTATGATTTACTTACCATGTTATACATGATTGTAATTTGTTTCTTTCCATATTGGAGTTACCATATTGTGATGTTGTTGATGCATGTGTATGCTTCGTTGGTTTGGGGAGAGGTGTCCTTTTGACACTTCTGTCCTTGGACTACTACGGGATATTTGGGATGTTTCCGGAGATGCCCTCTGGACACCTTCCTACTGTTGGATGACTATATGGTTGTCTGTAGTGTTTGGCTGGATGTCCTGTTATGTCGGACCCTAATCGGAGGGGTATTGAGCCGCGACCCGTGGTGCTGGGGATTCATGGGCGCTCAAGCCGGTAACCACCCGTGAGAGGCGGAATCACTTGTGGGGGCCTTTTTGGTAGGGTTGCATATGGTTAGACTTGGGCTCCGGGCGCTAGCCGGTACCACCCGTGAAAGGCGTGAGAGCTTCCCGTTTACCATTGTGGATGATCGATAGGGTTGGTGAGTCCGTGTCGGGACTTGAGGACTCTAGTGTGAGGATACCGGAGGATCGTCGGGACGAGGAATGGAAGTATCTGGATCGACTTGATGTACCGTAGAGCTCGCTTTGGCTGGTATTACCCCGACATGCGCCGTTTATCCAAATGGTTGTGAGAGGTGTGTTGACTTAACCCCCGCCAAGGTTTGTCCGAGGGATGAAGGCCCATTCCATCGGTCGCCCGGATATCTTATGGTTGGAGGGATCCAAGATATCTTAAATGGTTGAGGTGTGGTGGACTTTCCTAAGGGTCGGTGCTATGACTTAAGCATGTCGCCAATGAGCCGCATACATGAGTTAGAATCATTCATTCATTGTTTGTCTCATATCATATTGCATTTATGTTTGTTCGGAATTCGCCATTTATGTTATTATGGTTTTACGCCTTTGGTTTCTTTGAAACTCATTCCTTTATTGTACAATGTTGTTAGACTATCCTGCGGTACGGAATACTATGCGGTCCCTATGAGGAGCGCGGCGAAGGCATATCTCCGGGAAGGTGATTGCGGTTCCACAATTACTCGAAGATCCCCGGGTGGTTATGCTCCGTCGTGGTTAGTTCGCCATTGGTGGGCGTCCTTGTGCTTTTATGAGATCTACACCTACGGATGTCGTCTCAAGTGGAGAATAATTTAGTTACCCATGTCTTGCTCGGGATTAGCTTTTATCTAGTTTATTCTTTCGAGCTACTTTTCCGCTGGATGTGTGGGATTTTGCTTCACTTTACTTATCTCGTGCACTCGATTATATCTATTATTCCGTTTCGTTTACGATTCATTCTTTCTTTATTGAATCTATGATTTATCTTCCGCACTCTTGTTATGGTTGTTCATGATTATGTTATTGTTTATGTGGGAGGTTGATCACTCGATACCTGATCTTCGGGCTGTGGATCACACTCTCGGGTATGCGGATGGGTACCGGGCCGGGAGGGCGTGACAATGCTGGGGGGCCCCTTATGCTTATTAAATTAGGTTTTGGTGGGTCCCGATTATGGTTTAACCATGATGAAGATAATGAACCCGGTCCAAGGATCCACTACAATTTTCCCCGTATCACATACATATGATAGAATTGTACCTTTTGGTTTTTTTTTTGGCCAGGTGGACTCAATCAAAAGAGTATGTTACCCTGGCATTACGATTTTAGTAATTTCACAAATAAACTTAATACCTCACAAATAAAGTGTGTTGGTTTGGAATTTAAACCTAATTTTTTTTGCCTAAGAAACCCAACAAGATTCTAGGTCTTACTAATTTTTTAGCCTAAAGAAAACCCCTCATAAATTTTCAAACTAAATACATCTAAGAAATTACCACATTTTTCATGTGAACGGAGAAGCATGACTTTATGAGACTATGTAACCTTTTTTCTGTAGGTAGAAAGAGCATGATGTTTAAGACTTTCAGTAATTGACTTTTGGTCGGTCCACTTAAAAGATAATGAAGCAGGGTGGGAACAAAAGTGCTGACTCCACCATTTACAAAATGAAGAAAATGGAAACTAGAAAAGCAGAGCTCACGTGGACGAATGGTGGGTTGGTCGCTTACAATCGAGGGGTGAGTGAGAGAGTCAAAGAGAGCGATCCGATTGCATAAGAGTAAATTTCCAAGCAAAACACGGGAACATGCGGGGTGCCCCCAAAAAGGTTTTAAGAGATGTTGTCTCCTAAATTACCGAGAAAAAGAAAGGGAAAAAAACAGTTATTGTCTCGTAGCCAACATTTTTCTTTTTTTTGGTCAAATCTCGTAGCCAACATCGTATCCTATTAAGGAATGTAATATTATACGAAAAAAATGTATTGTATCAATTGTATTCAACATAGATAATATATAGTAAGATACTTTAAACAATGACACTAAATAAAATATTGACTATACAGCTAAATAGGACCCATATGTTCAACGTCAACTTTATTTCTCTGTCTCACCAATTAGTTACTGATTTCTGGATCTAACCAATGGTGTAGAGGCAATGCATGGAGTGGCATTAATTTGTGCCACAGATATTGGATTTGGTTCGAATAGTGATGTTGATAAACGATATTTGAAGGAATTCCCATGTTACCTTTTAGGTTTTTTCACGGAAATTTGTACATTAATTTTTCATCAAACAAGATGTGAGATATGTATAATTTTTACTTGATGGCCTTAGAATATAATAAGGATATCTCACCATTTCATCATTTTAATTAATGAAACTTATATCTAAATCATGCTACATACTACTATTATAAGTACGATCTTTCACATTTGTTTTTCTAGGAATACTCTCAAATGTTGATTAAAAAATATAATTAATTATATTCAAATTGTAATTCTAAAATCTCACTTAATTGCAATTAATTCTAGCCATTTTTTCTCCCCTTCAAATTTCTCAAATAAAAAATATTAATTATTTGATATCGCTCTTATTTCCATTTTTAAAAATAATTAATTAAATAATATCTTAAATCCAATGTCTTTTTTTTTTCTCCCATGAAAACATCTTTTGGGTATTAGTTATTAATAAATATAACTCTTTATATTCTTTTCTTCTTTTTTTTCCCTCCCACCGAAGAAAACATATAAAATTGTTAATTTACACAAGAAGTATCACATAACATATTCCTTTACACAAGCAGCAAAGGAGAATGTAAATACAACTCCAATCTTTCTTCAATTGCTAAAGAAAATTAATAAAAATCTATACAAAACAAGAAGAAAAAAAATGGTAATGACAAAAATGAATCTACAAGAAGAAATTAAGGATAGTTTTAATTTCATCAACTAATTTGGCAAACCAATCAAATAACACCTTCTAGAGAGCCGATATAATCCAGCAGTACTGTGCTCATTCAGGGCAAGAACTAAATGTTCAAAAAACTAGAGCTCATTACAGTCCCAGCACATCTGCAAGTATAAAACGGCTTCTATCATCTCTCTTTAACATTACTCCTACTTCATAATTGGACATTTATTTGGGTATCCCTCTATTCTCTAGGAAGTTAAAGAAAAAAACATTGTGATACACTGATTGAGAGGGTATCTCATCGATTGCAAGGCTAGAAGTCTAAGTTGCTTTCTTCGTCGGGCAAAGCAACTCTCATTCAGTCTACTCTTGCAGCCTTACTTTCTCACTTTATGTCATGCTTTAAATTGCCAACCACAATTGCGATGGACATTGAAAAATCCATGCGTACCTTTTATTGGTCTAATGGGGACAAACAACATATTCATACAGTGGATTGGAGAACTATCTGTTCTCCAAAATCGGACGGTGGACTAAATATTCGAAACATTCAAGCTTTCAACCTAGCGCTTCTATCTTGGAAGGCATGGGAACTCTTTCATCAACCTACATCCCTTTGGAGTGGTCTTATGATGCAAAAATATTGCTGGTACCGATCCTTTTTGGATGTTCAACCTCATTCGCTAGATTCTTGGGGATGGAAATCCATTCTAATGGGTAGAGATCTGCTGAAGAAAGGTTTAATTTTTCAAGTTGGAAATGGTCAGCATATCATCAAATTGGATTCCGGATACTCTGCAGGATGTCGGTTGTTTCCCCTTTGCATCCTCTGGCCCCTCAACTGTTGCCTAACTAATTGACCACCATACTCACACATGGAACCGTGATGTCCTGCGCAAATGGTGGTCTCCTCCCATTGTAGATAAAATTTTGACCATTCAGCTTCCCCAGATGGACCTCTCCCGATTGCATTATCTGGCAATGGACAACATCTGGCATATTCACAGTTAAATCAGCATACAGACTGGCATGTGCTCCTTTGAATTTCCATTGACTACCTTTTATACAAGTCATTCCATGGCAAAAACTCTAGCGGCTACCGACTCACCCAAGGGCCATCCACTTTCTATGAAAGTTATTGCATCAAAAACTTCCAACGGCTGATTTACTTCGACTACGAGGTTGTTCCTACCCTACTAATTGCTTGTTCTGTGCTGCCCAGGACTCTTCTCCTGATCATATTTTTCTACGTTGTCCTATTGCAAGACAGCTATGGAGTACTCTGAATCTACCTAATTTGTTTTCATCCGGATCTATCAGAGATACAGTCCTACATTTGCTATCCTCCACAACAAGAAGGGATTCATTTGATAAATCCATCCAGTTGCTTCTTGCATTATGGTTATTTTGGAAGGCTTACACAGCGGACTATTTCGATGCACACATTCCTCAACAATCTCAGCTTGGATTTAAGATTTGGAAGGGATTGCAAATATACAGACCATCGAAGGTTCCACTTCAGGACTCATCATCACCCATGCCAGTCATTACATGGGTAAGTCCCCTCCCTAATACTATCAAAATTAATGTTGATGGATCCTTTTTTAAAACAAAAAACCTTGCTGGTTTTGGTGGAATTGTGCGTGACTGCTCGAGAAAGATGATCTTCAGCTTTGACAGTGGCTCTTTAAATCATGATGTTCTAATTCTAGAAGCTCTAGCTATGCACAAAGCATTACAGTGGGCAAAAGATTTCAACTTACACTCTGTTGCCATGGAAAGTGACAACCAAGCACTCATAATCATTCTTCATAAACATATCTTGGAGACCCCATGGAAACTATTTCCTATTGTTTCTGAAATTCGCAGTTTGGTGGAATCTTTTGACAACATTTCCTTCACTCATGTGCCCAAGGAAGCAAATTTTGTTGATGCTTTGGCTCACCGAAGCCTCCTTACATGTACACTCGCCTCCTACATATGTTAAATGGTTGATGCTTTTTGACTTTTTCTCTTTAGGTTGTAATCGTGGTTTTTCTCTATAATAAAATCTCCTTCTAGTACCAACAAAAAAAAAATCATCTATAGAGAGTCATAATCAGGCTCAATGACTAAGGGTTGAGTCTCCCTCAAAATCTAATAAATTTAGATACCTTAGAATGTAGATTTGGACCATCTATTTACAAGAGTCTAGATTAGTTCCTCGTTCTCCTTGGATGATTTTGAACCACAAAGTAGGGTGTGGGGGTTCACATGAAGCCCACTGATTTTTTTTTTTAAATCTTTTATATACAGATGGGTCTCACCTAGGAGTGTAAATGGATAACTGAACTCGGCCTTTGAATTCGCATTCGCATCCGTTTAGAGGTATTTGAATCCGTCTAATTACTAATAGAATACAAATATGGTATACCCCTTTCCTACTGATTATAATCCGTCAAATAAAATTATTCGATTAAGTTACTTACTTGGATTTATTTTCTCATTTTTATAACTTTTTTACTTGAAATACATGACTATCTTTTTAAGAGTTTCTACTAAGTACCAAAGTTGCTAAATTTTTAAATTTCAAACTTAGTCCTCACAAATAAAACGTTACAGATGTCAATAGATAATAGAAAATTTGCATTCAATTTGTATTCATACCAATTTAAAAGAATCTACTTAAGAAAATAACTATTTGACTATCATCTGAATCCGACAAATCCATCTCGATAATCGATAGGATATTATTTGAATTTGATCGAATATGATATTACCACTATCTAATCCAAATTCAATCCATTTACACTCCTGGTCTCACCCCCTACTTTGTGCCATTGTAGTTCATGTTGTAATTTATTAATATAATTAATAAATTAAATGCCCAAGGGAAAATTTGAAAACTCACTATTAGGGCGGTACAAAATAGGGTTATATATTTTTAACCACCGCATCACTTACTTTCATTCGTACGAGAGTTTTTTCCAAAGAAGAGGCAGCTCCATCTCTCTCTCCCTTTCTCCAAGAAATGCAAGAAGGAGAAACTCATTGGAGGTTTCCTTCCTTTGCTTTAGATCACTCATCCATCCTTTTTCCACACGGCATTTGGGTTGTGAAAATTATTCCCTTTCCTAGTGATTGTGGAATCACCCCAGTAGAGCTTTGGTGGTGGAACGAGAACATGGATCCAGATTAACTTCCGCTGCATATACTTCATATTTGGGAAAGCGAATCCAGATAAGGATATTTCTTTGTCAATTAATTGAAATATTTGGAGTATTACCTACATTGGTATTAGAGCCAAGTTCCCACGATTCTCGGTTCCTCCCCATTGTTTAATTTCATTGTATGGATCCAATGGGAGGATCAAGGGTTTATGGAAACCCACGGAGAATCCGAGGTTTAATATGAAACCCATGGGAGAATTGATAGGGTTTTTGGAAACCCTTATGTTTTGGGTTCGGATCCGAATGGGAGGATCCTTGTAAATTTCCCTTATGAATTTTTGCATGAATTGATTATCCATGATAATTATTTTTGTTTAATAATGATTGCTGGATTTTTTTCATGTGTTTTTTGGATGATTCTTTGGGTGAAAAAACGTGATTTTCCATTTTTCAAAGAAAAAAAAAATTCGTTCAAGAAAAATTGGGAAAAACGTTGTTTTTTGGTCATTGTAGACCAGACGGTCTTCTGTTTATTGGTCTAACAGAACACAAGTGACCCAGACGGAGAGCCGTCTCAGAATCCGTCTGATTTTTTGTCCAGTTTTTGAATATGTTTCTATTTAATGGACATCAATGGCTCACAATCTATGTGATGTTTGAGCATTGATGGCCTAATGGGGCCTAGTGAGAGCTAATGAGGTAGATGTGTTCTATGTGAACCACCTCATAGCATTAACATGATTGCATGTTTTATTTTAATAAAACTGTTTTTTTTTTTTTTTTTTTTTTTTATGGGTCTATCAATCTTGTTTCTTGCACAAAATGAAACTAGTGTATAAGTCTATGTGGGTTTGCATGAGAATTTGATTGAATGTTTGTTAGCATCTCTTTTGGTTTAAATGCTTACCTCATAGGTTGACTATGCTAGTGTGATTTGCTATTGCTTGAGTTGTGTTTTATGCTAAAATAGTTGAATTCATCCTAGTATATAATGTCTTTAGAATAAATGGCTGCTACCAAGAGCATTGTTATTGACTTCGCGAAAGGAGATAAACTGAATGAGAGGAATTATGACCTCTGGCACCAAAAGGTGCAGTATCTCCTAGAAAAGCAGAACATACTAGAAACCATAAACTAGACCATGTCCCCACCTGAGGAAGGTACCACTGCACAGTATCGTAGGGACCTTGAGCTTTACAATGCTTAGAAGAGGAAGGACCGGGTAGCTAGGATTAGTATCCTAAGCTCCATGAGGGATGACCTGATGCTTCGATTTGAGAAGCATAGGACTGCAAAGTCCTTATGGGAGGCTGTGAAGTTCTAGTACGGAGGGACTTCCACAACAAGAGGCCGCCAGCTCGGATTCACCTTTGACGGTTATAAAATGCGCCATGGTCACACCATGAGGCAACATATAACCATCATGTCTAACATGATTAATGAATTGAGCGCATGTGGGCGCCAAAAGACTGATGAGGAGCAAGTCTCTGCAATCATCAGATCATTGCCTAAGTCTTGGGAGCATATAAAGATCTTCTTGACTCATGCTGATGAGGTCAAGACATTTGATCAAGCTGCCAAGCACCTTGAGCTAGAGGACGATTGGATGTTGGCCGATGCTCCTCACACTGAAGTACTTGCTGCTGAAGTAAGCACTAGTAAGGGTGCAAGCTTCAAGAGCAAGAAGGAGAGAGCTCAACCTCAACAGTCCAGGCAAAGTACCAAAGGTGGGAACAAAAACAAGAGACGTTTATGAGACATGGTTTTTAGAGTTGTATTAGAAAACAATTCTTTGGTTTTGTATTTAGGTGATACAGTTATGGTTATGGTTTTCTTCAAAATGGTTTCATTGTATTGGATACAATTGATTATTCATTTAATTCTAGTAGTGCTTTTGTTTGCCAAAATACTGTGTGTATTGATTCTAATTTGTGGCATGCTAGACTAGGACATATTGGCTTAGATAGGATGAACAGGTTGGCAAGAGAAGGTCTCTTAGGCCAAGGTTCACTATTTGATTTGCCAACCTGTGAGTCATGTCTAGCAGGAAAAGCAACTAGAAAACCATTCAAAAAGGCTTTGAGAGCCTCTCTTCCTTTAGAACTTATCCATTCAGATGTGTGTGGACCCATGAATGTGCTACTAGAAAAAGACAGGATTATTTCATCACGTTCATAGATGACTATACACGGTATGGTCACATTTATCTAATTTCTCATAAATCAGAAGCTCTAGAATGTTTTAGGAAATTCATGAGCTTAGTTGAGAATCAGTTAGATAAAATGATTAAAACTCTTAGAACAGATAGAGGTAGAGAGTATCTCTCCAATATGTTCAAAGGGTTGTGTGATGAAAAGAGGATATCTAGACAACTTACTATTCCAGGGACTCCACGGCAAAATGGGGTTGCTGAGAGGAGGAATAGAACCTTGCTAGACATGGTGAGATCCATGATGGCGTAGGCAAATCTACCCATTTCTTATTGGGGAGATGCTTTGCTGATTGCGGCCTATATTCTCAATAGAGTTCCAACAAAATCGGCTCCTTCCACACTATATGAGTTGTGGATCGGAAGGAAGCCATATTTGAGTTACTTGCACGCATGGGGATTTGCAGCATATGTTCACTCTACTTCTCACCAATATGGAAAGCTTGGATCCAGAGGAAGAAAGTGTATCTTTGTGAGATATTCTGAACCATCAAAGGGCCATGTTTTTATTGGACTAGATGAGAGTGAGAGAAGAATAAAACTTGAGTCTAGGGATGCAACATTCTTGGAGAATGATTTTCCATCTCTTTCAGGAGTTAACAAAGAATCATTGGAATTCTTTGAGATACAAGATAATGGTCTTGTCACTCCAGGGATTTGGATTCTGGATAATGAACCTGGGGTTCATCCAGAAGATCCTAGTGGGAGTGGGAGTGCAGATCTGATAGCTACCTCAGAGGGTTAGCAATTTGACATGTACTTGCGCCGTAGTGGGTGCGAGCAAGTTCCTCGTCGACGTTTCGACATAGAGGATGAAGCCTACATGGTAAGTCTTGAAGAGATCGACTATGAGATGACTTAGTAGATGAGCATGAATCGAAGAGAGTGCAGGAAGCTCTTAGGGGATCAAGCTCAAAGGAATGGTTGAAAGCAATAAAGGAAGAGTTGGAGTCGATGAAAGTTAATCATGTCTGGGACTTGGTTGACTTGCTGCTGGGCCGAAAGGCAATTGGGAACAAGTGGGTTCTCAAGATCAAAAGAAAGGCGGATGGATCTATTGAGAGATTCAAGGCTCTTTTAGTGGCTAAGGGCTACACCCAACGAGAGGGCGTTGATTATGAGGAAACTTTTTCCCTTTTGGTTAGGTTTGCCTCAATTCGCCTCATACTAGCTATTGTTGCTCAGTTGGACTTGGAGCTTTATCAGATGGATGTAAAAACTGCTTTTCTCAATGGAGAACTTGAGGAAGATATAGATATGGATCAATCTCAAGGCTTTGAAGCTAATGGAATTGAGCACAAAGTGTGCAAGCTTAAGAAGTCCATATATGGCTTAAAGCAAGCATCTAGACAATGGAATGTGTGCTTCCATCAAGCTATGATGGAAAATGGTTTTTCCATGCTTGAAGAAGACCACTGTGTTTACACAAAGATAGCTGATGGTAATTATGTCATTCTAACACTGTACGTAGATGACATATTTATGGCTAGCAATAGCAAGGAGATATTGGAAACCATTAAGAAATGGTTGTCCTCCGTATTTGATATGAAGGACATGGGTGAAGCAAGCTATGTGCTTGGTGTCAAGATTGTCAGAAATAGGCAAAAAAGATTACTGGGATTTATCTCAAGAGACCTATATTGACAATGTCTTGACAAGATACCAGATGCACAACTACAAAACAATTGATACTCAAGTGGAGAAGGGTTTGCATTTGAGCATTGATATGGGTCCTAAGACTCTAGAGGAGAAGACCAAGATGGAAAGAGTTCCATATTCCAGTGCAGTAGGTAGCCTTATGTACGCTATGATGTGTACTAGGCTGGATATTTGTTATGCAGTGGGTTTGGTTAGTCGGTACCAATCAAATCCAGGCATAAAGCACTGGAAAGCAGTCAAGAGGATATTGAGATATCTCAGAGGAACGAGTAACTACATACTGTGTTACCAAGGATCGGATTTGCAGTTAGTTGGCTATAGCGATGCCGACTGGGCTGGAGACATCGATGAGCGCAAATCAACCTCTGGATATGCTTTCTTGCTGAATGGCGGGGCCATTTAGTGGTGTAGCAAGAAGTAGGCTTGTATATCCCTCTCGACCATGGAAGTAGAGTATGTGGCATGCTCAGCTGCGGTTCAAGAGGCTGTTTGGTTGAGGAGATTCCTTCGACATACTGGAATTGTGATGACATCCAAAGAGGTTGCCCTTGTCTACTGTGATAGTACGACAACTCTTAGCTATGTCAAGGACCCCAAGTATCATGGGAAGACCAAACATATACAGTTGAGATATCACTTTGTTAGAGACATCATATCAAGGAAGAAAGTTGTACTTAAGCACATATCTACTAGTCAGATGGTAGCTGACCCTCTTACCAAACCTATAGCCAAGGATGTTTTTATTTCTCATGTAAAATCCTTGGGCTTGCGTAGAATGTGACTTACTTTTATACTGAAACTTTCTTATTATTAAGTAATATGAGTTCATTCCAGCATTTATTTTATTCACTTTCTCTATGATTGTGTTCTTCTAGCATAAAACAAGATATGTCAATAAGCAAGAGAATGGCTCACTCACACAAGCATTCGCCTCTGGTGCCTTGGAGGCGAGCGGAGATGAGATAGATTATGAATGACTTTGTGTAGGTCAATTCATAATCATAATGTCGCCTTGATTTGGAATCAAGATGAGTTTCTCTATTGTGAAGAGAATCGACATGAATGTTCCCACTATTTATGTTGCCTATAGGAGCCAGGTGCAAGTACTTTATGTGGGGCCAAGGGGGCGACAATAATGAAACTCGGGTTACGCGCAAGAGGTTGCGACTAGACTAAGACCTGTATGGTGTTAAGATGGACATACGTTCTATTGTATATAGAATGCTCCACCATAGCACGTATATCATACTATGTGTGCTTAGCGATCATTGAAAATGAAAGGATGGATCCCTGCTCCTCTCATTGTGAGTCCTGGACTTTATGGTCCGTTAGTGTTCTTAGTGACTTTCTATGACATCATGAAATGAAGGGTTGATGTGGCTATTTTGGGGGTGTTACCTATGGTCATGATAGATTCGACTTAAAGGGGCATTACTGGGAAAGGAGTCAATCCTAAGTGTAGTGATGGTCTGGGGAGAAAGGAAATGTTTGATTCAACTGCACCCTAAAAAGTGTTTGTTTGCGCGCCAACTGTATGTACATTTTAAAGACAGTAGTGAACATTTTAAAGACAAGAGGTGATCTCTTAGAGGGATCGAGATACCTTTAGTCTGGTGAGTTTGAATAAACCTAGGACACTGTGGTATACTAATACTTATTTGATATGTTTCTTTGAGTGATGTGCCATTCTGGCCTTCTGGGAAGTTTCTAATTTGGGGCTCACGCATGCAGGTATATCACCAGTCGCACAACCCATTTTGCTAGTATGACTTGTGGATGTTAGTATCTGGGACACAGGTGGTCTATGTATCTGGGATACATAGCGAAGAGATCAATATATATGTATATATGGGATATACATGTGTGTCTGGGACACAAGAGGTCTATGCATCTAGGATACATAGTAAAGAGATTGAATGTGTATATCTAGGATATATATGTGTGTCTGGGACACATTAAGAGTGATGCGTCCAAAATCTGCTCAGCCCTTAGATCTCCTTGTGATGACCTGCAAAACGAAAGCGTCAGACGTGGCCCGACCGCGGGGGTCGGGAGTCCACCTCCGAAGGCTAAGTCAGTTGATGAACTTAATCACAAACGGCTCTGCTAGAAGCACAGAGCTAAGGAATGAAGAACTAGAAAAAGTGATTTAGATTGTAAGCCTTTGATAGTTTACGTCTACCAGTGTGTATGTGAATCTGAGTCCCCCTCACCTCGTAGGCAAGTAAGGTTTATATAGAGTGTACCTTCGAATCTCCTTCGTTGGATGTACTTGAGCCTTCTTCGGGTAGCCGTTGGATCTTATCAGTTAGATCCGTTGAGCGATAGACTTCTACTAGTTTGAACTAGTAGAGGACTCCTGAGATAACCTCCAGATTATCTGATGATTATCCCTTCAATGATGATAAGTGACAGCCGCCAATTTGTTCCTACCGTCAGTAGGGTAATTAACCTAATCCATAAGTCGGATTAGGGCGTGCTTGTAGCTGATTTAGTTTTCTTCCTCAACAAGCTATCTTCTGGATCCGGTTCACTCGGAAGTGAGTCGATTCCCTTCGTCTCGACCGGGGTCAAGGGTCAAACCGAGTATGAACCTGGTTCAATCATATTTCCTCCGTATCAGAGAGATTAACACTTGCCCTTGTGCAAGTGGGAGATGTTGGAATTTATTATTGTAATTAATAAATTAAATGCCCAAGGGAAAATTTAAAAATTCACTATTAGGGCGGTAGAAAATAGGGTTATATATTTGTAATCACCGCATCACTTACGTAAGTAAGTGATTCATTCGTACGAGAGTTTTTTCTAGAGAAGAGGCGGCTCCATCTCTCTCTCCCTTTCTCCAAGAAACGCAGGAAGGAGAAACTCATTGGAGGTTTCCTTCCTTTGCTTTAGATCACTCATCCATCCTTTTTATTCACACGGCATTTGGGTTGTGGAAATTATTCCCTTTCCTAGTGATTGTGGAATCACCCCGGTAGAGCTTTGGTGGTAGAAGGAGAACGTGGATCCAGATTTACTTCCGCTGCGTATACTTCATATTTGGGAAAGCGAATCCAGGTAAGGATCTTTCCCTTGTCAATTAATTGAAATATTTGGAGTATTACCTACAGTTCAAAATGGTCGGGGAGCACATTGTCCTCCTTTATAGAAAATCTAGGCTCTATTTACAACCGGTCATGTGTACCTGTCTTTATTGCATTTACATTAGTACAAAAATGCAATTTTTTCTTTGAGCAAATTGCACTGACACTTTAAAATGGAGGCTTTAAAGCATTGACACTCTCACTTTATATTTAAAAAACACATATGTTATATTCTATTAGAATAGTTAGTTTAAATTATGGCAAAGACTATTATACACTTTCAAGAATCTTATTCTCATTTCTCCAAAAAAAAAAAAAAAGACATTCTTTCCCCTATGAAGCTTATATGATGAAAACATTATTTTAGGATTTTTTTTTCTTTTCAAATTGTAGTATGGGCATTTTTTGAATTAAAAAAAAAAAATAATTAAGTGTTTCACTAATATAATAGACTAATGTGTTTAATGAATTAAGCGTCTTTATTTTTTAAACATAAAGTAGGATGTAAATTTTGGTTTTAATTCGGGACCAGAAGAGTAAATGACGTGGACAAAATTCTAAGTGTAAAAATGTTCCTGGCTTGCTAGACTTCCAACGCGGACAAAGACGTTCTTCACTTCGGCGGAGGAACGAGCGCGCGTTCTTCCCTTCTCTTGATGCTCTGAAGCTCTGTTTCTCATATAAACTGTAACACAAAACACAGAAGCAAAAGGACGAAAGAGAGAAAGAGAGAAAGAGAGAAAGAGAGAAAGAGAGAGGAGAGTTTATTAACTAATGGAGTTCCCAGCTCTTGCGAGCTTCAACACCCAGTCAAAACCCTCGTATGCGTTCTCTTCGATGGCTTTCTCTCAAGAATGCGACGACTCTGAAAGGATTTTTTTCTTCGAATCTTTCCATGGCAGAATCTCCTGAGCGGAAGACCTCTGAAATGTCCTTCATTGCGTTTCCTGAGTCGGAGGTGCTATCAGTAGGTTCGCCGAAGTTGACGGCAGCGGTGAAACTGCAGAAAGTCTACCGGAGTTACCGGACACGCCGGAGATTGGCTGATACTGCTGTGGTTGCCGAAGAGCTTTGGTAAGTCCCCTTTTGCCTTTCGCTATTTCAGGATCAAATTGATTGTTCTCTCTCTCTCTCTCTCTCTCCTGCTAGTCTCTGATGTTCTTTTCTGTTTTGATCATTGAAATGAAGGTGGCAAGCGATCGACTTCGCTCGGTTGAATCATAGTACAATTTCGTTCTTCAATTTCTCCAAACCTGAAGCCGCTGCTGCTCGATGGAATCGTGTTCGTCTGAATGCTTCTAAGGTATGCTTATTCCCTTTTCTGTTATCTTTTTCTTCTTTAGAATCAAAATATAACCAATTAAAAACACTTTTTTTTCTTTCTAATCCTGTTGAGCTAATCTTTTATTTTTTTGTTCAAAAATCCTGTTAAGCTAATCAGTTTACATTAGTTAACCTCCGGCAGGTTGGGAAGGGTTTATCGAAAGACGCCAATGCCCAGAAGTTAGCTTTTCGACACTGGATTGAAGCTGTAATTTGTTATCCCCTGTTAAACCCCGTCCTTGCATCATTTTTATATTTTTTAATTATTTTATTATTAGTTTTTATAATGTTCTTCTCAAAATCATATCCAGTGAACCTGATAATCAATATTTGCTTTTCCTTTGTTAACAAGCCATTTGTTTTGGTTTTGGGTGTAGATTGACCCACGACACAGGTATGGCCATAATCTGCACATATACTATGAAGAGTGGTGTAAATCACATGGTGGCCAGCCATTCTTCTACTGGTTAGTAACAGTTTCTTTTTAATGTTGTTATATTGTTATTTAGATGAATTCATGATCTCTGTTTATTGTTTACTGTCTTCTGCCCTTTATAATGCCTTAATATACATTGTGATGTGTGATAAACTTTTGAAGACTGAAAATGCTTTTTCTTCACTTTGAACAGGTTGGACATTGGGGAAGGAAAAGAGGTTGATTTAAAAAAGTGCCCGAGATCAAAGCTTCGACAGGAATGCATTAAGTATCTTGGACCTGTATGAATTTCCATCTTGAATGAAATTTATCATGGATTCTCATTTGAAAACGAACTTAGATTCCACTTATGCTTGACGTTTAGCAATGAGTGTTAACCTAATTGGCTTTCTGTTTTTCTTTGTTTTATAATATCACTCTTCAGCAAGAGAGGGAGCACTATGAGTACATCATAGTTGAGGGAAAAATCATGCACAAACAAACTGAAACTCCTCTTGATACAAGGCAAGGTTCCAATGGGGCAAAATGGATTTTTGTGATGAGTACTTCTAAGAAATTCTATGCTGGTGAGGTAGGTGCTGAAATGAATGCCAGAACCTTTGTTGCTGTTGTTGTCCCCCCCCCCCCCCCCCCAAAACTTTCCATTCTATAATTCTTGCTTTACTGATGTGCCTCCGCATGACTTCTACTCTGGTGTACTGTGCAGAAAAAGAAGGGGTCTTTTCATCATTCAAGCTTCCTAGCAGGAGGTGTTACTTTAGCAGCTGGAAGAATTGTTGCAGAAAATGGAGTGCTTAAGGTACATTTTCAATGGAATTTATGATTATAAAATTGTTTTTCTCATCTTGTTAGAGTTTCATAGGACTGTCAGTTTGTCTTAATATAGTTGGGCAAAGTAAATGGTAGCATGGGAACTGCTGATATCCATTTATCAAACCTGAAGTGGGATGAGGACTTTTAGATATTTCGTTCTTTCATTATGGTATTGAGTAGTCCACAACCAAATTCTCAGCTACTTGATATTTTTTCTCCGGGTGAGGGTTGGGGGGAAGATAAAAAAGTAGGTGGTAGATAAAGTTATGCAGGATCACAGAGATATCCATCCATACTTTGCTTAGGATACATATGTGTAATCCATTTCATAGTGCCACATCTACTCAGTACTGGAATAGTTTGCATTATTTGCAGAGGTGTACAAGCACAGGTTGCTCAAGACAGAATTCAATATGTACATGTCTAGGCTGAAGTCTTGCAACCTGTAGTTTGGGATGTAGGCTGCCTCAGAAAGGATGTTAAAACTTAAATGGTTTACATAGGGTAATTCATCAAATTGTATATCTTATTTTTCCTGGAAGGCAGTTTGAGAAGGGGGTTATCAAAGTTAATATGAATTTTTTATAAAAATAGGGAGGTTTGAGGAAATGAGCTTATAGACTTTTTGTCCATGGCTAAAAGCTTAACCACGTGTGTCCTTGTGTTGTGGCTGTTTTGATTGTTCTTTCCGTTTGTTCATTTTGTTGATGCACCATGTATAGGTTAGTTTCTACATGATGAACCAAGAATATAATTTATGTTGAACCAAGAATAGAATTTATGTTGCATATGCCCTAAACTATGTAACATGGAGACATCTTGGAGTTATTTTGCATTTCTAATACAAGAAATTGCTGTTTCTGCAACTGATTTTCATGTTTTTCCTTGTTGCAGACTATCTCAGCATATAGTGGACATTACCGCCCAACAGATGATATTCTTGACAGCTTCTTATCTTTTCTCAGGGATAGTGGAGTTGACCTAGATAAGGTTCAGGTGTGTAATCCACTACAGCTTTCTCCAGCCTCACGGATTATCAATGTTGGATTCTATTATAGCTTCAGGATCATATGCTTCTGAGATCCTTTTGATTAGAAAAACCTCCTTTTCTTGATCAAGATGCTTGATCTGTTAATTTCTTATGTCAGATTTTCCTTATCCTGCTCTCCTTTTGTTTGTCATAACCCACATTCATTTTCTGTTGCATTTCTATTTAATTTTTAATCTGATTGACGTGCTAACCAGATACGCTCTGCTACTGAGGAATCGGACAATTATGATGACCCTAAATCATATCATAATGAGAACATGGTCGGAGTACCAAAATTACCTGAATCTCTCCAACTTGAATATTCCAGTGAAGTTGAGAATGATCAACTCAAGAAACCATGTGAAATTACACCAACTGAACCCACAGAAGTTGCTAACACCGAAAAAAGTGACCACTACAAAAGGACTTTATCTGGCGGTCTCCAGAGTCCTAGAACTGCGGATGTACCAAAGACAGCAATACTGCTAAGGATCAATTCTAAGAAGGCAGCAAAGTCAAATCAATTGGGGCATCAGCTTTCATTGAAATGGACTACGGGAGCAGGTCCGAGAATTGGGTGCATTGCAGACTATCCTTTGGAATTGAGGGTACAAGCACTGGAAATTGTGAACCTCTCCCCAAAGTTTCCTTCCACCCCAACGGGTTTTAATCAGCCTCCTCGTCTTGTTTCTTATGCATCCTGTCCGATATCTGATTTTTGTAATGGTGATAGGACCTCTGCCTCCTAACCAAACAAGTATCTGTTTAGCACGTTCTCTTTTTGTTCTTAGTTTATAATGTTATCTCTGTTCTCACAGCTTAAAGTTTCTTTTATTGCAATGCTTTCAATCTCCACTCTTTAAATTCTTAATTTCTTCTATTGAGTGCCTCCACCACGGGATGTATTATCCCTTCTTAAACTTTTCTCGAATCTCTTTTATGGTTTGTACTGCTATTTCGTTCTGTTAAATTGCCGAGACTAAGATTACTGACGGGCATGAAGGTTGGTAAATTCAATTTCATGATGTTGAAGGCACTGATGCTTTAAGCAGTATCCTACAATTACTGGTATAATCAAATATGCTTTTATGGTTCCTTTGTGCTCGCACATCGTATGAGGTTGTATTTTCACCTTGCATTAGAGTGATCAATCATACACAATCGAATAGAAAACAAAGGA
Source organism: Hakea prostrata (assembly GCF_041222555.1). Classification (NCBI taxonomy): domain Eukaryota; kingdom Viridiplantae; phylum Streptophyta; class Magnoliopsida; order Proteales; family Proteaceae; genus Hakea; species Hakea prostrata. The sequence continues at coordinate 34,602,397 of NC_142601.1, read as the reverse complement.
GACACGAATTTTATCTAGGTTATCCTCAATGTGAAGCTACGACTTATATTAGTGTTGGGATTTATTAATTATTAATATAATTATATGTCTAAGGGCAAAATTGAAAACCCACCTTTAGGGCGGTTACAAAATATAGGGTTATATATATTTTAGTAACCACCACATCACTTTTGTGATCACATTATTCATATGTGAGATTTTTCAGAAAGACGGTTATCTCTCTCCCTCTCTCCAGAAGATTTTGTGTGGATTTTCTCCTTACTCTTGATCTCCGCTTTCTTCCATCCTCAAAGCATTTGGATTGTGGAATACATTCCCTCTCCTCCTGATTGTGGAATCAAACTAGTGACAGGTTCGTGGAGGAATGAGGACATTGATCTAAATTACTTCCGCTGCAATAATTCTATTTTTGGGAAAGCAAATCCAGGTAAGGATCTTTTCCCTTCTATTATCGAATAGAGATATATGGATTTTTACCAACATTGGCCTCAAAGCCTAGGTTCCCGCGATTCTTTGTTCCTCCCAATTGTTTGTGCTTCTTGAATGGATCCAATGGGAGGATCAAGGGTTTATAGAAATCCACTTTGGAAAATTCAAGGTTTAATGGAAACCCATGGAGAATTGAGAGGGTTTAAACTCTAATTTTTTTTTATTGGTCCAAGTGGGAGGATCCTTGTTTTTTCCCTTATATAAAAATTGCATGAATTGATGATCCATGATGGAATTTTTTGTTTAATGTTTATTGGATTTTTTCCATGCATATTTTTGGATGAAATTTTTGGAGAAAAATCGTTTTTTTCTTCTTTTTCTTGTTGTTCCGTGGAACTGAAATTTGTTCAAAGGGAAAAGAAGTTCATTTGAGCAGACGGACTCCCAGACGGTGAGTCGTCTCAGAATCTGTCTCAGACAAATTGTCAGCCAGTGATCTCGTCTCAGAATCTATCTGAGAGTCTGTCCAGTTCAGAATGTGTTTCTAACTTATTGGACACTAGAAGCCCGACACTCTGAGTGATGTTTGGGCATTGTTGTGAATAAAATACCCCAACCTCGGTTCATGGTGGTTCACTCCGGTCTAAATCTAAGATGATTGGTTTAAGACGATTCAATAAAGCAGTCTCTGGGTTTGCCCAAGAGCTAAGAAGAAGGCCTAATCATGGCCATCCAATTCTATATTATGATTCGACGGTCACAGTTAAAAGCAGATCAGGCGGGAAATCTATATATAAAGGAACGATGAGTTCGCCAAAGGTAAGTCTCTTGGATCAACCTAAACACAGCTATTTTTTTGGTTTTTCACCATTAGAACACCTCAGAAGCTCTGACGAGCTTGGGAGCACTATCTTCATTATTCTGACTAGATCGTCGGAGACGCGACGCCGATCAAGATGATCGGCTCTGTTTTCTCACTAGTGTTCTATTTATCAGGAACGAGAGATTAGTTGATGATTAAGCAAGCCGATTGATCCAGGATCTCAGTTGGTTTGGTGCTAAGATTGCGGTTCAAGATCCCCGACAAATTCTGCATCAACATTTGGCGCCGTCTGTGGGAATCAACTTTAACAAATTCAAAACACAGGTCATGGCTCAATCGCCTGAGCGAGAGGAGACATTACCGGTTGAAATGGCGGAGGCTAGTCAGAGGGAGCCAAGGAGGATCAATCCGAAGAGAAAGACGAGAGAAATAGTTCCAGCACTGCAAATTCCAACGATGCAGACTCGGCAGAAATAGAGAGTGATGGAGGATTGTTCACCTCGTCTTGCTAAAATCTCTGAAAGACAGGAGAAACAACTTGCAGATACGCTTGTTGCTTCTCAATCAGAGCTGGATCCAAATCAAATCACTACTTGATTTGAAAGTATGCAACATCAGATCCTCGAAACACAAAATTTGATGAGATCGTTCATCAAACAAGTTGGAGTTCAACCAAAAGGGAGAGTTTTGATCTCGTACTCTTTCCTGAGTTGAGGCGGTTTCTGCACCAAATCCTCGGATACAAGGGTCGAGAGAAAACCAGAGGAGATCAATTCTCAGAGAAGGATCAGGAGAGAGCGCAGATCCAAATTATATTCCTCTGGAGTCGGAAGATCAAGGATCATCTCCTAATTATCGTTTAAGCCAAAGTCGAGTAGGAAGAGTAAAACTCTCGAGAATCGGAGAGATAAAAAAGAAAGAGGGAAATCGGAAAACAATAGATCTGAAATCAGTAAAAGGTTTCGTATCCTGAACAATCAAATTCAACGATTGACGAACAAGGATAGTGAAGAAAAGGTGGAAGAGGCAATGAATCAAAATCCATTTTCCAAAGACATTATGTCAGCACCATTGCTGCATAACTTCAAACTTCTGGTGTTTACAATATATGATGGAAGCTCAGATCCGTTGGAACACCTTGCTCAGTTCAACTCTGTTATGATGTTGGCATGCAACTCTGATGTTTTGAAGTGCCTTTCCATTGTCATTGAAAGGTCCGGCAACTACCTGGTTTTTCAGTTTGCTACCAGATTCAATTGGAAGTTTCGAGATCCGACAAAGATTTTTCTATCAAGATTCCAGAGCAGCATGAAAAGTAGCAAAACAGTGGATAACTTGGTTGAAATTCGCCAGAAGTCAGGGGAATCAGTTCGAAGTTATATGAAGAGATTCAATCAAGAATCAATTCAGATAAAATGACTTAAATGAAGCGGTGGCTTATGATGCTATGTTCAGAGGTTTGACAGATGATCATTTACTGGAATTTTGATTATGAACAAGTCGGAAAACATTGCAGAATTGACAACACGATGTAATCAGTATGCTAACATGAAAGATATCCTACAAGCCAAGAAGGAGGCTGATGGTGATGGGAGCAGAAAGAAGGAAGATGGAGCTATGCAATCTGATCAAAGAGATCGAAGAAATAATAGAAATTACCCGAGGAATGGTCCTGATCGTCAAATTAGAAGGGATGTTCCAAGACCATTCCCAGAGAATTATACTCCTCTTAATACCAGAAGATCAGAAATTATTATGCGAATCCAACATCAGGGATTTGTGAAATGGCCAGCACCGATGATAGCAAAAGCAGAAGAGTGAAATCCAAACAGATACTGCAGATTTCACAGAGATCATGGTCATGATACTGACGATTGCAGGATTCTGAAGAATAAGATTGAGTGGTTGATCAATCAGGGGTGGTTAGATCTATATGTTAGATCTATATGTCCAAAGGAGAAATGGAGGACAACAAAGAGATGTTGCTGATCAACAAGAAGGTGGAATAATCGAGGACCAGCAAAGGAAGACCAGGCGAAAAGAGATTTTTGGCCCAATTCTCTAGATGAAAATGCCAAAGATCAGGAAAATCAAAGGGTTCAACAGAAACAATCTCCTATCATGATCATTTTGGGGAGTTTAGATTTAAACTCAATTTCAAAGTCTAAGGCTCATGCCAGGTATGTCAATTCTGTTGAATCTCATGTTATTCCCAAAAGATTAAGAAGATGAAAGAAATAGACTTCACGGAGGAGGAGATGGATGGAATTCAAGAGCCACATGATCATGCCATCATTGTTGTCATTGAGGTGGCAAACAGAGACATTCATAAGGTTTTATTGATATAGGGTCTTCTGTAGACATTATGTCTTACGAAGCCTTTCAACGGTTGAAGATGGATGCTGTGAAGATAAAACCTTGTGGAACAAGGTTATTTGGGATTTCTGGAGAGTCTACTTCTATGGAAGGAACTGTGGAGTTGACAATAATGTTGGGAACACATCCACAAACAATAACTATAGTTACTAAATTTTGTTGATAAAGAATTTATCGGCATACAATATAATTCTGGGAAGGCCAACTTTAAATTCTATTGGAGCTGTGGTTTTGACAAGGCGCATTGGAGAATGCAGATCTGATCAAAAAACTTCAAGGCAGAGCTATGCAAATTTCTTGAAAGATTCCAAGTCACAAGGTAAGGCTCTTGCCCTTACTGTCGAAATTATGGATAATAGGGATGAGGAGAAAATTCAGAGAGGAGAACCAGTGGAGAAATTAGAAAAATTCTCTTTTGATCTCAAAAATCCAGAAAAGGGGACCATGATTGGGGTTGATCAGACTAATCAGGATAAAGTTTTGTTTGAAAGAATTTCTTCATATGAACGCGAATGTCTTTGCTTGGTCAGCACAAGACATGCTAGGGTTGAGCAGGGAGGTTGCGGAGCACTGTCTCTGGATAGACAGTACTGTTAAATCTGTAAAGCAGAGAAGGAGAAAATTTTCATCAGAAAAGCATGATGCAATCAAGGTTGAAGTGGAAAATCTCAGGAAATCAAAATTTATTGAGCAGATTGAGTGTCCCAAGTGGTTGGCAAATGTTGTAATGGTGAAAAAGCATAATGGCAAATGGAGAATGTGTGTGGATTATACTGATTTGAACAAGGCCTGTCCCAATGATTGTTATCCTTTGTCGCGGATTGATTAGTTGATTGATGCCACATCAGGTCAGCAAATGTTAAATTTTATGGATGCCTATTTTGGCTATAATCAGATCCTTATGAAGAAGGAGGACCAACCTCACACGACATTTATGACAAATCGTGAAAGCTACTATTACAAGGTTATGCCTTTTGGATTGAAGCATGCTGAGGCAACATATCAAAGAGCAATGAATAAGTTGTTCGCTGATCAGATTGGGAGGAATATGGAAATTTATGTTGATGATCTTTTAGTAAAGAGTCAATTCAAATATGATCATCTCACTGATCTGAAGGAATGCTTTGACGTACTCAAAAGGAATGAAATGAGACTTAACCCTGAGAAGTGCGCATTTGGAGTTTCATCTGGGAAATTCTTGGGTTATATGGTCACATAGAGGGGTATTGAGGCAAATCCAGAAAAAATTAAGGCCATTCTAGATATGTCACCACCCAGCAATATGAAGGAGATTCAAAGTTTGAGAGGGAAAGTTGCGGCATTGAGCAAATTTATATCCAGATCTGGAGATAAGTGTGAATGCTTTTTCAAGGTGTTGAAGAACTTGAATGCATTCAATGAATTCAGATGGTCAGAGGACTGTCAAAATTCATTTGAAGAATTAAAAAGAAGGTCGACTAGTCCACCAGTCTTATCTCGGCCAATATCGGGAGAAGCCTTGCAGATATACCTATCCTCTTCGAAGGCAGCACTGAGTGTTGTATTCATTCGGGAAGAAGGTTTGATTCAAAATCCTATCTACTTTGTAAGTCATACATTGTTAAATGCGGAATCTAGATACCTAGAATATGCTTATGTTATTGTGCTAAATGGATATGATCGTTCCTAAACTTGATCTTTTGGGCTATGGATCACTCCCTTGGGTAACCCAGATAGGGTATAGGCTAGGTGTATTTGGGCGGGATGTGACAGTTACCATCATTCCCTCCAAGTTTCGGATCAATCCGAGCTCGAAAGATCGGTTTCGAACCAAATTCACTATTCAGCCCATTACTGTTTGTCTAGGTCGACTAAATCAGTCAACCAGCCAGTCGACCAGATGAGGACAACAACTCTATACTTGCTCGTTTTGCTCCGTTTGATCTCCAATTTGATTGTTTCCTTCTCTAATGTTGCATGTATGTTGTCTAGGGTTCAAGCACTAAGTTGGGGACTATTCTAAGTGGTATTTGCTATTATTTTCGATCCGATCAAGGTAAGGACGGTTATACTCATATGACATAGACTATGTGATTAATACACTGATGTTGACAACTTAGTAGGCTCAGCTTATTAGTTGTATTTAGACATCATATGACTACTGTAGTTATCTTGTAACAGTAGCAACATGTTTATTTACTCTTGTGTATCATGTCGATTTAATTCTTGTTATTTACTTATATACTTGATCATGCGATGTTGTGATATCTCTTTCAATATAGTGATGTATTATGTATGTGTGATATGATGAGTTGAGCATGTGATTGCTTAAGTATGATTTGGGATTGAGGAATGTCCTACTGACATTTCTGTCTTTGGACATCGGAGGGAATAGTATGGGATGTTCTCCGAAGGTGTCCATTGACGCTTTCCCGAATTATTGGATGACATACATAGGACTTGTCTAGATGTATGCCTAGGATGTCCCTGTCGTATCAGACCCGAATCAGAAGGTATTGAGACCGAACGGCCCGTGGTAGTGGTATAGTTTGATGGGCGCTTGAGACCTGTACCAACCCGTGAGAGGACATAAATCATATTACGGATACCTGAAAGGGGCCATTATTGGTAGGGTTGCAAATAGCTAGACTTGGGCTCACGGGCACTTGAGACTGGTGAATCATATCCGTGAGAGGACGTGAGAGCTTCCCGTCCACTATTTGTGGATGACCAATGGGGTTGATGAGTCCGGTAAGTAATATCCGTGACTCTAGTGTGAAGGATACTGAAAAGGATCGCCCGGGGCGATGAATGGACGTATCTGATCTGACATGATATGACTGAGTAGATGACTTGCATTGGGCTAGGCTTTACCGTGACATGCGCCAATACTTATTCCAATGGTGATGTGAGAGAGTGGTGACCTAAACCCTTGCCATGGATTGTCCCGAGGGATGCAGGATCCAATTCCCACTGGAGAACCCAAGATACCGAGATGGTTGAGGGAAAAGTGACTTGAGACCTACCCAAGGACGTATGGTGCTATGACTTAAAGCATGTCTACCCTAGAGACTATCATATGTAAAGTTAGAATCATATTTGCATCATCTGTCTCATATCATTTCGCATCATGTTATGACTTGTATCATATGGTTTATGTATTATGGATTAACTGCCTTGCTGAGTTCTTTTGAACTCATTCCTTTTTGTGCATTTGTTTTGTTAGACTATTGCACAGGTTTTGAAGAGACTGATGGAATGTCCTTCAAGGCCCCCTACGATGAGTCATACTACCCTCAGGGTAGTGGCTACTACTGTTGTGACTAAAGTATCCATTTTCGGTTTATACCTGTCAAACCAATCTTAGCCGGGTTCGATTGAGAGAATAAAGGAAGGATGAACAGCGACGTCCAAAGAGGAGCGATGATCCGACGGTCATGATTGAAAAAGTGTTATAAGCGGGAAAGTTTGTATAAAAGGGAAAGGAGGATTCGTAAGGAGGTAAGTCTCTGAAATCAACGAAACTCTAAACTCACTCTGATTGAACTCCATTAGAACACTTTAGAAGCTCCAAGGAGCTCTGAAGCTGTAAAACCCAGCCCTAACCTTGACCCGGAAACCTTGTTATTTGTAGGTCCAGTGACCCGAAGTAAAGTAAGAAGTCAGCTTTGGGCCATCCCAGTGGAGGACTTGGTGTCTGGCTTTGAATCCATGAGAGTTGATGATGAAGTTCTATTTATGGAAACTGAATCTTGATGAAGATCGGATTAGTTGGTGGACTTGGAGTGCTCTCTATCTTGGTTTGAAGGCATTTCTACCTATTAGGTAAGTCACTTGTTATGTGTGCAAAACCCCTTTAGGATTGGATTTGATCTGGGTCTTCAATTCCCTGTTTTGGAATTGTTGTCGGGTTGGTCGAGATTGGTCGATGGACCATCGACCAATCCACTCGACCAATGAGTGCTGTCTTTGGCAATTAGGTTTTGCTTGCTCTATTTAAGTCCAATCTCGAGTCTACTTCGTATTTGCTGCCTCCAAACTCTTTGGAACGAACCAAAGACCTCTGCAAGTTATCTCCCTTGCATCCTTGGTGATTTTCTTGACGGATGTTCGTCGAAACTCTTCCTTTTGCATCAAAGGTATGTCTACACTCTCTTCTTCTCCTCCATCTCTGTTTTTCTTTCCTTTTTGAGTTGAGACAGTAGAGGAGATGCTGCATTCTCTGTTGCAAACATCTCTGGACTTGTCTCTCATGATTATCCTAAGGATTAATGGCTAGAACAATGATCTTAACCATGATCATTGCAAGCTTTTGAAGGAATCATGATCAAACCATGATCTAGCCTTTGTTTAACTTCTGATTTGAATTCTGATCTCCTTGGATCTTCTATATTGATCATGTTAGTAGTCAATTGCTGTGTTTTCTTTTCGTGATCCATGATCTATCAATCTCTAGTTGTTTCTCTTCTACCATACCATGTTTTCTTCATGAATCATGATAGTTACATATATGGTAGGTTTTGTTTTCTTATTTAGATTTATGTTTATAAGCCTATTTCCTTGAAGATCTAAGTATGCTTTTCATGATACCTTTACCTGAAGCAATGATCCATTCCCCTATTGTTCTTGTCTTTGATTTCTATCTTGAATTCTTCAAGATCCATGGTTGATCTAATTATGGTAACTTTTTGTTTCCTAATTTGGATCTTGATGGCTTGATTGGATTAGTGTTTTGAGGTCCCTTATATGTTAGGATACTACTGATGTAGTTTACCCCTTGATTAGTACCCTTTTGAACCACCAAATTCGGATTTTATATCTTAAAACTCTTTTTTTTTAGGTTTTGTCTGCATTGGTCGTTGATTGGTCGATGGACCGTCGACCAATCCACTCGACCAATGAGTACAGCAACTCCGTTGGTCTGTGTTGGATGTTTTGGTATCTTTTCTGTTAGGGATCTTTCCTAATATGTTGTATACACTTGTTTAGAACCTTTTTCTCAAGTTTGCCAAGGTCTTACTTGATTTCTTAGGATTCCTTTGCAAGTTATAAAAGGTAAGGCTGGTTACTTCTTTAACAACATAAATTGCATATCCTAGTTTCTATATTTGAATCTTGTTAAGTTATTTCTTTAATTAGATTCTTATAATGTTATACTACTGTGGTACTGTCTTGATATCAGTAGCATTACTTATTTATATTGAATTGACTCATGTATGATTTACTTACCAGTTATATACAAAGTGATTGTAATTATTGATTTCTTTCCATATATGAAGTTACCATATATGTGATGATATGAATTGATGCATGTGTATGCTTAAGTATGGTTTGGAAAGGAGAGGTGTCCTTTTGACACTTCTGTCCTTGGACTACTACGGGAATATTATGGGATGTTTCCGGAGATGCCCTATGGACACCTTCCTAAACTGTTGGATGACATATCTAGGATTGTCTAGTAGTGTTTGGCTAGGATGTCCTGTTATGTCAGACCCTAATCGGAGGGGTATTGAGACCGAACGACCCGTGGTAGCAATGGGGATTCATGGGCGCTCCAGACCGGTAACCAACCCGTGAGAGGCCAGGAATCACATTGTGGGGGCCATTTATTGGTAGGGTTGCATATGGTTAGACTTGGGCTCACGGGCGCTCAAGACCGGTAACCAACCCGTGAGAGGGCGTGAGAGCTTCCCGTTTACCATATGTGGATGATCAATAGGGTTGATGAGTCCGTAGTCGTGGACTATGAGGACTCTAGTGTGAAGGATACCGGAAAGGATCGTCGGGGACGAGGAATGGACGTATCTGGATCGACTTGATGTAACTAAGTAGAAGACTTGCATTTGGCTAGGCTTTACCCGACATGCGCCGTACTTAGACCAATGGTGATGTGAGAAGCGGTGACTTAACTCCAGCCATGGAATGTCCCGAGGGATGCCGGACCCATTACCAACTGATGATGAGTGATTGAGACCTTCCTAAAGAAGTACGGTGCTATGACTTAAAGCATGTCTGCCAATTGAGACCAGCATATGTAGAGTTAGATTCATTCATTCATTGCTTGTCTCATACCATATTGCATTTATGTTTGTTCTGAAATCCTGCCATTTATGTTATTATGGATTTAACTGCCTTACTGAGTTTCTTTGAAACTCATTCCTTTATTGTACAATGTTTGTTAGACTATTCTACAGGTACTGAATATTATGACGGTCCCTATGAAGAAGCGCAAGGCGAAGAGGCATATCTCTAGGAAGGTGATTGCGGTTACAACAATTACACTGAAGATCCCGCGAGTGGTTATGCTCCGTACGATGCTTAGTCCGACCATTGAGTGGAAGCGCCCTTTTGCCGTTTATGAGATTTATACTTATAGGGATGTTGTCTATAAAGTGGAGAACAATTTAGTTACCCATTGTACTTGCTACTGGGATTAGATTTTGTCTAGCTTATTCTCTTTTAGAACTACTTTTCCGCTGGTTGTAGAGTGGGATTTTGCCTCACTTTACTTATCTGTTTTGACACTCTGATTATATCTAGTACTCTGATTTATATATGATTCATTCTTTCCTTATTGGATCTATGGTTTATCTTCCGCACTTTTATTGTTATTGTTCATGATTATGTTATTGTTTATGTGGGAGGTTGATTACTCGATACCTGATCTTCGGGCTGTGGATCACACTCTCGGGTATGCCAGATAGGGTACCGGCTGGGAGGATGTGACAGAAGCATCATCTTCATAATACTGACTAGATCGTCGGAGACGAGACGCCGATCAAGACGATCAGCTCCGTTTCTTACTAGTATTCTATCTCTTTTAGGAGTGAGAGGTTGATTGATCGAAGAGCAAGCCAGATCGAGCCAGATCTGAGGAGTTCGGTGTGAAAGCAACGGTTCAAGGCGATTGGCAGAATTAGCACCAACATTTTGGCGCTGTCTGTGGGAAGAACAGTAACTGGAACAAGTTCAGAACAGAAGCTATGGCTCAATCACCTGAGCGAGAGGAAGAATTACCAACTGAAATGGCAGAGACAAGTCAAAGAGAACCGAGGAGAGAAAATCCAAAGAGGAGAACGAGAGAAGTGGTTTCGATACCACAAATTCCGATGATGCAGACTCGGTAGAGGCAGAGAATGGTAGAAGATCATTCACCTCGTCCTACTGATCAGTTCGAAAGACAAGAGAAACAATTGGCGGATACATTGGCGGCATCTCGTCCAGAATTAGATCCAAATCAGATTACTGAACGATTTGAGAGCATTCAACATCAAATTCTGAAGACACAAAATCTGATGAGGACATTCATCAAGCATATTGGAATCCATCCGGATGGAAGAGTCCCGGCTTCACCAACTAGAAGAGCTCGAAATTTTTCCCGAGCTGAGGCAATTTCTGTCCCGAGTCAGATTCAAAGGTCAGGAGAGGGCCAGAGGAGATCAATTCTAAAGGAAGGATCAGGAGAGAGTGCAGATCCGAACTATATTCCACTAGAGACTGAAGATCGAGGATCATCCAAGGATGATCAATTGAGTCACATTCGGAGCAAAAAGAGTAGAAGCGTTGGAGATCAGAGAGATAAGAAAGAAACAGGAAGGTCAGAAGGTAGCAGATCTGAAGTTCATGGATCGGAAATCAGTAAAAGATTTCATATCCTAGATGATCAAATTCAGCGATTGGCGAACAAAGATTCTGGAGAAAAAGTGGAGGAAGTGATGAATCAAAATCCATTCGCTAAGGAGATTATGTCAGCACCATTGCCGCACAATTTTAAACTCCCAGTATTCACGATGTATGATGGAAGCACAGATCCGATGGAGCATCTGGCTCAGTTCAATTATTTGATGATGTTGGCAGGTAATTCTGCTGATGTTTTAAAATGTCGATCCTTTCCATCTTCATTGAAAGGTTCTGCGACAACTTGGTTCTTCAGTTTACTACCAGATTCTATTAAGGATTTCAAATATTTGACGAAAATATTCCTGTCAAGGTTCCAAAGTAGTATGAAGATAGCAAAACTGTTGATAATTTGGCTGCAATTCGTCAAAAATCAGGAGAATCAGTTTGAAGTTACATGAAGAGATTCAATCAAGAATCGATTCAGATTAAAAATTTGAATGAGGCAGTAGCATATGATGCTATGTTCAGAGGTCTAACGGATGATCATTTATTGGAATTCCTGATCATGAACAAGCCGGCAAATATTGCGGAGCTGACGACTCGTTGTAATCAATATGCTAATATGAAAGACATCCTTCAAGCGAGAAAAGAAACTGATGGTGGAGGAAGCAAAAGGAAGGAAGACAGAGTCATGAGATCTGATCAGAGGGATCGTAGAAGTAACAGAAATTTTCCGAGAAATGGTCCACCAATTCAGAAGGGATATTCCGAGACCATTCCAGAAAAATTATACTCCTCTCAATACTAGATAGGGGTGTCAACGGTGCGGTTTGGAGCGGTTTCGGGATGGGCTTAACGGTTTCGGGCTGAAAACCCCCCAGCCCAAACACAGCCCATTTAAAAGATAACGGTTTCGGTGCGGTTTCGGTTTGGTGCGGTTTGGGTTCGAGTTGGTTAGCGGTTTGGGCTAATGGTTTGGACTAAATTAAAAATCAATATTGAAACTTATTTTTATTTTTCCTCAACTCTTCACACAAAAAACTACGATAGAGAGAGGAAGAAGACTCCAAGTAAATCTAGTGATGGCATTAGCTTGATGCCTTGATCCAAACACCCCCAACCCCAAAAAATAAAAAATTTAGATTCTTCTATCATGTGTAGGTCAACCTTACAATCTTCACCCAATGAAATTAGATTTATATGAAGGCTCAACTTAAAATTACTTGTGATAAGAAATAGATTTGCTAGAGAGTGGTAAAATGTGAAAGTAGCTGAACAGAGAAAGTAAAAGTGAAAAAGTGAAAATCCTTTACGAAACAGTGAAAGAAATTCTGCAACTAAAAGTGAAACCGAAGGAAACGGTAAGGATTAACCGATTAAGGAATTAAGGCATTAGGTTCTTTTTTGTTTTTGGTAGAAAACTAAGGCGGTAGGTTTCTAAAATTAAATGAAATAGCCAAATAGGGTTTGCTACCGTTTTGGTAAAATTTAAAAATTAAAATAATGAAAATTTTGAAATTTAAAATTTAAATTCTCAAGAATATGAAACGTGGCATTTCTAAAATTAAATGAAAACTAAGGCGGTAGGTTTCTAAAATTAAATGAAATAGCCAAATAGGGTTTGCTACCGTTTTGGTAAAATTTAAAAATTAAAATAATGAAAATTTTGAAATTTAAAATTTAAATTCTCAAGAATATGAAACGTGGGGTGGGTTGAAGTTGAACAATGAGTTAATGCGCCATAACCGTAAGGAATAAGGGTTTTTTTTTTTTAATTTTTTATTTATTCAAACAGGTTAACGGGCTGGGGTTCGGGCCTACCGGTTCGGGCTAGCGGGCCGCACACGGGCTGGCCCGGCCCAGCCCGAAACCGTTTGGGCTGAGGGTCTTCAGCCCAAACACAGCCCATTAAGGTTCGGTTCGGGGGTTCGGGCTATAACGGACCGGTTCAGTCCGGTTTCAACGGTTCGGGTTGAAAATTGACACCCCTAATACTAGAAGATCAGAAATTCTGATGCGAATTCAACATCAAGGAATTCTGAAATGGCCATTACCAATGATAGCAAAGGCAGATGCAAGGAATCCAAATAGATTTTGTAGATATCACAGGGATCATGGTCATGATATTGATGATTGTAGAATTTTAAAAAATGAGATTGAACGATTAATCGGTCAGGGAAGACTGAATCACTTTGTTCAAAGGAGAAATGGAGGTAACCGGAGAAATGTTCCTGATCAGCAAATAAGATGGAATAACCAGCCCCCAGCAAGGGAAGATCAACCGAAGGGAGATTTTCAATATAATTCTCCAGACGAAAATGCCAAGCACCAGGAAAACCAGCAAGTTCAGCAGAAGCAGTCTCCTGTTATGACCATCTTTGGAAGTTTAGATTTGAATTGAATTTCAAAGTCTAAGGCACATGCCAGGTATGTAAGTGCTGTCGAATCTCATGTTATTCCTAGAAGAATCAAAATGATGAAGGAGATAGTCTTCACAGAGGAGGAGATGGAAGGAATTCAGGAACCACATGATGACGCCATTGTGGTAGTCATTGAGGTGGCAAACAGGGATATTCACAGGGTTCTAATCGATACGGGGTCTTCTGTAGACATAATGTCTTATGAAGCTTTTCAGCGATTGAAACTAGATACAGTCAAGATAAAGCCTTGTGATACGAGACTATTCGGATTTTCTGGAGAATCTACCCCGGTAGAAGGAACTGTAGAGTTAACAATAACACTGGGAACACATCCACAAACGGTAACTACGGTTACCAAATTCTTGTTGATAAAGAGTTTGTCGGCATACAATATAATTTTGGGAAGACCAACGTTGAATGCTATTGGAGTTGTAGTTTCAACAAGACATTTAAAGGTCAAATTCCCAACTGAAGGAGGCATTGGAGAGTGCAAGTCTAATCAGAGAACTTCAAGGTAAAGTTATACAACTTTTTTAAAGGATTCAAAGGCACAAGGTAAAGCTCTTACTCTCATTGTGGAGGTCATGGACAACAGGGACGAAGAAAAAATTCAAAGAGGTGAACCAGTGAAAAAGTTGGAGAAAATTTGTTTTGGCCTTGAAAATCCAGATAAAGGAACCATGATTGGCTGATCAGAACAAACAGGACAAAGACAGGTTAAAAGAATTTCTTCAGCAAAATGCAGATGTTTTTGCTTGGTAGCACAGGACATGCCAGGTTTAAGCAGAGAGGTGGCAGAACATTGTCTCTAGATAGATTCTTCTATCAAACCAATAAAACAAAGGCGGAGGAATTTCTCATCAGAAAAGCATGATGCGATTAAGATTGGAGTGCAAAAGCTTCGGGAATTTTAGTTTATCGAGCAAATTGAATGTCCTAAATGGCTGGCGAACGTGGTAATGGTGAAGAAACATAATGGCAAGTGGTGAATGTGTGTAGACTATACTGATTTGAACAAGGCATGTCCTAAGGATTGCTATCCTCTGCCGCGGATTGATCAGCTAATTGATGCCACATCAGGGCAACAGATGTTGAGTTTTATAGATGCTTATTCTGGTTATAATCAAATTCTTATGAAAAAGGAGGATCAACCCCACATGACATTCATGACGAACCGAGAAAGCTATTATTATAAGGTTATGCCTTTCAGGTTAAAAAATGCTGGTGCAACATATCAAAGGGCAATGAATAAGCTATTTGCTGATCAGATTGGAAGAAATATGAGGTTTATGTAGATGATCTTCTTGTAAAAAGTCAATTCAGATCTGATCATCTTGCTGATCTAGGGGAGTGCTTTGATGTACTGAGGAGAAATGGAATGAGACTCAATCCTGAGAAGTGCGCATTCGGGGCTTCATCTGGTAAATTTCTTGGTTATATGGTTACGCAGAGGGGTATTGAGGCGAATCCAGAAAAAAATCAAGGCTATCTTGAATATGATGGCGCCCAACAGTATGAAGGAGATCCAAAGTCTAACAGGGAGAGTAGCGACATT
Source organism: Hakea prostrata (assembly GCF_041222555.1). Taxonomy (NCBI): domain Eukaryota; kingdom Viridiplantae; phylum Streptophyta; class Magnoliopsida; order Proteales; family Proteaceae; genus Hakea; species Hakea prostrata. The sequence goes on along the minus strand of NC_142601.1, from coordinate 34,587,195 downwards.
AAGAAGGTTCATATCGAGATCAGGAGATAAATGTGCACCATTCTTCAAGGCGTTGAAAAATCTAAATGCACTCAATGAATTCAACTGGACAGAGGATTGTCAAAAGTCATTTGAAGAATTAAAGAGGAGACTGACTAGTCCACCAGTTCTATCTCGACCAAAGCCAGGAGAGATCTTGCAGATATATTTATCTTCTTCGAAGGCAGCAGTAAGCGCAGTGTTAATTCGGGAAGAAGGTACTGTCCAAAATCCTATCTACTTTGTAAGCCATACATTGTTAGATGCAGAATCTAGATATCCAAAATTTGAAAAACAGGTTTTTTCTTTGATAATGGCAGCTAGGAAGCTTAGACCTTATTTTCAGGCTCATCCAATTATAGTTCTTACTAACTGACCTTTAAAGAAAATATTGCATAAGCCTGATCTGGCGGGGAGAATGGTATCATGGGCAGTAGAATTAACAGAACATGATATAGATTATAAACCCAGAACTGCGATAAAAGCACAGGTGTTGGCTGATTTTATTGCTGAAAGTATTTCGCTACCGGAGGAGGAAAAAGATTCCAGTGAGATGTCTTCTGGTTGGACTCTGCATGTTGATGGGTCAAGTCATTCTCAGGGATTAGGAGCAGGGGTGATTTTACAAAGTCCGTTTGGATTTGTAATTCAGAATGCACTTCGATTTAATTTTCATGCTTCAAACAATGAAGCGGAATATGAAGCTCTTATTGCAGGTTTGCGATTGGCCAAATCTCTCTGTGTACAAAACATTGAAGTAAAAAGTGATTCCGAGCTTGTGGTTAGCCAAGTTACAGGAGCATATGATGCAAAGGATGATCGGATGGTCAATTATCTTAAGAAGGTATGGGAGTGTAAGAATGGTTTTCACAATTCTCAATTATGAGAATATCCCGAAATCAAAACTGTGAGGCAGATTCTCTGGCGAAATTAGCATCTGCAAAATCTACTTCTATGCCACAGGCTGTATATTTTGAGGAGCTGAGTATTCCAGCATATTCAGAGCCAGAGATAATGGAAATCGATGCAGAAGTATCTTGGATGGAACCTATTATACAATATCTTAAAGATGGTGTTCTTCCTGAGGATAGAGAAAAGGCCAGAACTGTGAAAAGAAGAGCTGCTAGGTTTATCCTAAAGAATGAGCTGTTATATAAAAGAACAGTTTCTGGGCCACTTTTGAAATGTTTGGGACCATCTGATGCACGATATGCTTTATCAGAGGTCCATGAAGGAATCTGTGGAAGTCACTTAGGTGGGAAGGCTTTGGCTTATAAAGTTCTAAGACAAGGACTTTATTGGCCATGGATGCAATCTGAGGCAATTGAGTATGTAAGGAGATGTCATCAATGTCAGATTCATGACCAATTCAGAGCCAGCCAGCAAAGCAACTAACATCAATTCTTAATCCCCTTCCATTTGCTATCTGGGGTATGGATTTGTTAAGGCCATTTCCTGTTACAACTGGAGGGAAGAAGTTCGTGGTGGCCGCAATTGATTATTTCACGAAGTGGGTAGAAGCAGAAGCCTTGGCCACGACTACCACGAGTCAAATCGAGAAGTTCTTTAGAAATCATATCATATTCAGATATGGCTTGCCAAAGATTCTACTGACTGATCACGGACCACAATTTGACAATGAAAGATTCAAGGAATTTTGTGCAGATTATCATATTGAATGCAAACACTCATCTGTGGCATATCCTCAATGCAACGGTCAAATTGAGGTAACCAACAGAACACTTCTGCAAGGAATAAAAAGGAGACTGGATGAGGCACATAGCTTGTGGATCGATGAACTACCTCATGTACTATGGGCATATAAGACTACAGTTAGGACACCAACAGGAGAAACACCTTTCAGACAGGCATATGGGTCTGAGGCATTGGCTCCAGTGGAGGTTATGGTGGGATCAAACAGATATGAAGGGTTTGATCTAGTAACTAATGAAGAAGGGTTGTGGGCAAATCTTGAATTCTTAGATGAAGTCGGAGAAAAAGCATTATACCGCAATATAGAATATCAGAGGAGAACAACGGCGTATTATAATGCTCAAGTCAGACCTAAATCTCTTAGACTGGGAGATTTGGTTCTGAGGAAAAAGTCGGCATCAGATCCAAGAAACTATGGAAAGCTTTCTGCAAACTGGGAGGGGCCATATGTGGTGACAAAAACTGTGAGCAAAGAAACACATATTGGCTGAAAGATGCTCATGGGAGTTGTTTGAAACGACCGTGGAATGTAATTCACCTCAAGAAATATTATCAATAGAAAGGAGGCAGGATTTTCTGGTATTCTTGAAGAAATCATCTTATTAATCGTGGTCATCAAAAGTTTCTTCTTCATTTAGTCACAATGATATTTTTACGAACTAGTTATCTGATCATGCCTTTCCTTTCAACGCTGATCCAGGGTCATTCCTTCCGAGGATGATCCCGACTTTCCGAAGTCAGGCTCAAGTGGCCAGCCTTTCGAGGTCTGATCATGCCTTTCAACACTGATCCAGGGTCATTCCTTCCAAGGATTGTCACATCCACCCAGCTGGTACCCCATTTGGAATACCCGAGAATGTGATCCACAGTCCAAGGATCAAGATTCGTAGGTCCATGCCTCCCACATACACAATGACATAATCATGAACAAAGATAATCAAAGTAAAAACAATTACTACTAAGTATCATGAATAAGATGAGATTAAATAAATCAGAGTGCAGAAGACATATAACAATAAAGTGTGAACATAATCATAAAGGTGAGAGAAGGTATGATAACCACTCTCTCAGAGCATCGGAAAAGAAGTGTGATAATGTTAATTACATGTCCAGGTATTAAAGATAATCCAAAAAGTTAATTAATTACAGGTCCAAGTACTCCAAAAATACACCAAGGGAATGGGGCACTAAGCTAGGGTTTCCTCTACTCTAATAACAGTCTCCTCAATGGTACGGATGAAGTAAACCCAGCTTTGCCGCTCCCTCACAACCGTGGGGCTAACCCTGGTGCGGATAGTAATCCTCCTCGGCACCAACACTCGGATCTTCACAGATGCCACTACCCGAAGGTTAGTATGCGGAATCATAGTCCGTCTCGAAGGGGGTGCCATCATAGTCTTCGGTACCTGTAGGATAATCTAAAAACATTTGTACAAAAGGAATGAGTTCGAAGAACTCAGCAAGGTAGTTATTCCATATTGAGAAATCATACACATACAGAACATACATAATGCAATGTGATATGGAACATATGATGCAGTATGATTCTAACTCTATGAATGCCAGTCTATAGGGTAGACATGCTTTAAGTCATAGCACCATACTTCTTTGGGTGGTCAGTCACTCCCCCTCAATCATACAAGATATCTTGGGTCTGCCAGGGAAGTTTGATAAAGTCATCTCAAAAACCATGGTAAGGGAATAGGTCACCACTCTCTCACATCACCATTTGGTATAAGTACTAGCGCATGTCACAGTAAAGCCTAGCCCAATGCAAGTCATCTACTCAGTCAGTCAAGTCAGATCCAGATACGTCCATTCCTCATCCCCGGCGATCCTTTCCGCTATCCTTCACACTAGAGTCAGGGAAATCCTGGATTTCAGACTCATCAACCCTACTGGTCATCCACAAATAGTAAACGGGAAGCTCTCACGTCCTCTCACGGATTGGTTACCGGTCTTGAGCGCCCGTGAGCCCAAGTCTAGCCATTTGCAACCCTACCAATAAATGGCCCCTTTCGGGTATCCGTAGCATGGATTATGTCCCCTACCGGATTGGTTACCGGCCTAGAGCGCCCATCCAACCATACACTACCACGGGTTGTTCGGTCTCAATGCCCTTCCGATTCGGGTATGACACGACAAGGATAAACCTAGCCAGCCAACTAGACAGTCCTATGTATGTCATCCAATAACCCGGGAAAGTGTCTATAGGCACCATCGGAGAACATCCCATACTATTCCCTCCGATGCCTAAGGACAGAAGTGTCAATAGAACACTCCTCAATCCTAAGTCATACGTAAGCAATCACATATTCAAGTTCATCATCTTTCATGCATCCAATGCATCTTATCATAAAATTTAAATCATGATATTGAAATGAATCATCATAGACATAAGTAAACAAGAATAGTAAGGTAACATGACAAGAGTATAAAGATGTCATTACTACTGTTCTAACACATATATAACAGTCTTATAAAGATTTAAAAGTAATCAACCAGGTCCTATTCATAAACAAGAACATAAATCATAAGTTGGTGATCTATATGTTTATGGAGATAACCATCCTTACCTTGGGTTGAATTGATGATGAATTGAGAGTACCAAGAAATAGTCCAAAATAATTGTTAAGGCCCTAAACAAACATCAATAATAAGTTAGAGAAGAAATTAGGAAGATTGGATATTAATCGGATCAAAACTGGCCAAGGTTGCTGTCAGCAACAACTTTGGTCGATGGTATCGACCAAAAGGATCGACCAAAATTTCCTTCGGGACAGAATGATGGATTTTGGGTGTTTTCATTCGAAATTGGTTTTCCGGTGTTCGGATCAATCTGAAACTTGGAGGAACACTTAACAACAGTAGTAGGACACTATAAGTCAAGAAATTTATCCAATCCAATGGTTCAAACAAAAAGCCCCAACTTGAGCTAACAAGTTCAAGTGACAAACATCATGGTATGAGTTGGGATTGATTGCATTGTCATGGAAATGGCATGTAATAGCTAGGGGAACTAATAGAATTTCAATTGGAATCATATAGAAGTGATAAACATGAACATAGCATGCCCTACAACTCCGTTTGGTACAAAATGACATGATGTTAATAGAAAAATAGAGGAATACATATGCTAGGCATGAGGTGGAGGCATAGCATCAATGGATGGCTAAGAAACTCATAGGTTAATCATGTGTAGACACTTGGAGTGGTGGTTGCAAGGTTGCAGCACCATTTCCAATGTCTCACCAGCAAGAAAGGAATAGAAAAGAATAGAAAATGGTAGGATAGAGAGTGGAATGGTGATTCATACCTTGGTGTGGAAGATGTAGACAAGAATCAATAGTAAACAATGAGTTTTTGATGAGGTGCCCTTCACATTAGCCAAGGAGATGCCTTGGGAAGCTCTCCCCACGATTTCAGGTGAGAAAATGATTGCACAAGGGCTCAAGGCTCGAGGTCATAATAAATAGAATAGGAATATTCCATGGAATCTTTAACTTGGCAGACTGGGAAACTTTGGTCGATGGCATCGACCAAAAGGATCGACCAAAATGTTTCTCAGCAGAAAAACAGGTTTAGTTCAGCAAATTCAAGTAGGGATTTGAAAGGCTATACAAGGTCAATTTGAGTGAGGTTTTCTTTCACAATTCAATCAAGAAGTTTAGTTTCAGGGAATACCTTCGGATTGTGCACATGAGGTCATTAGGTACATCAACTAGATTAATCTTCTCCGATGAGCAGACTTTCCTAACACTGATAATGCATTTAAGCAAGGGGTATCATCATCAATGTCCATAGGCTCGGTCTCTGAATCATGATCATCAATCAGAATGGTCCACAGGTCTCTTCTACCACCGCTTCGGGTCTTCGGACCTGAATACAACAGTGGATCCGGGTTAGGGTCAGGGATAGAATAGGGCTAGATATTACAAGGATAATCCCGACTTTCCGAAGTCAGGCTCAAGTGGCCAGCCTTTCGAGGTCTGATCATGCCTTTCAACGCTGATCCAGGGTCATTCCTTCCGAGGATGATCCCGACTTTCCGAAGTCAGGCTCAAGTAGCCGGCCATCCGAGGCCTGATTAGCTAGCTGATCCGCATCATTCCTTCCGAGGGTGGTCCCGACTTTTCGTAAGTCAGGCTTAAGTAGCCAGCCTTCTGAGGCCTGGTCATGCTTTCCGAAGCTGATCACGGATCATTCCTTCCGAGGGTGGTCCCGACTTTTCGTAAGTCAGGCTCATGTAGCCAGCCTTCCGAGGCCTGGTCATGCTTTCCGAAGCTGATCACGGATCATTCCTTCCGAGGGTGGTCCCGACTTTTCGTAAGTCAGGCTCAAGTAGCCAGGTCATGCTAAGCTAATCACGGATCATTCCTTCGGAGGATGATCCCAATTTTCCGAAGTCAGGCTCCTGTAGCCATCTCTCTAAGGCAGCCTTTTGATCGAGAGTAATGGAGTTAATCAATAAAACAACTCAAGGAGCAGATTATATGGAGGATTATATATCGAAAGTTCAAAGATTTTCTGCAGTTCATTAACTGAAAGTATCTGATCAGCTATTAAGGTATTCATCAACTATTTTCTATTCAGAAGTATCTCATCAGAAGCCAATGAAGAATACAAGTTTGATTAGAGGTATATATCTAATCAAGTATGCGATGGTCAGAAGATGATAGCCAATATTATAAAAGATACTATTCTGTCAAAGTCAAAAGGAGCAAAAGAAAGGATGAAAATTTCATTAATATAAAAATAGACAAATTCAAAAGCCTCATATGCTGAAGAGGTAAACAAAAGGAAGGAAAAAGGTAAGTTCATAAACAAAAGAAATGTATTCTTCAAACTTGTGATTTTGCAGACGGATCAACATCTGCAACATTATCAGATGGATCAACATCAGCAACATCATTGGTAGCAGATTCTTTATCATTTTGAAGAGGTGAGTCATCATCATCATTGTCATCTAAATCGCTGGCAGAATGATTTTGGCCAGGGCTTGAAGACTCACTATTATCATTATCAGAATCATCTTCTGATGAACTATCAGAGTTGGGATATTTCAAATTCCTGAGATCAAAAAAGGGTTCTAGATGGGAGAAATTCTGGAGGTAACAATCTAAAATCTATATTAGGGTGAATCTTGAGGATTTCTGAGAAGATTTGATCGGAGCAGTCTCTCACCATACTTTTGCAAAATTCGAGGAAAGCTGGATTATCTCCAACTTCCTTCATAGAAGAGGTGACTGAACTTAGGACAATTTGATTTTCACTCTGTATTCTTTTCTTCTCTGCTTCAAATTGTCTTCTCTCTACTTCCAAATCTTCATGCAGTAAAGCTTTGAATTTTAAAGTCTCATCCAAAAGAATATGAAGACTTTCCTTTTCCTTAGAAACCAAGCCTAGGGAAACCTCAAGATTATTTTTCTCTACTATCACCTCGCAGAGTCTCAATCCCAATCCATCATTTTTATCCTCTAAGGCAGACTTTTCCTGTAAAATTGAAGCGAAAGCTGTCACATGATATTCCTGGGCCAACTCCAAGTTGGTGTTCAATTCTTCAATCTTTTTGAACTTTTCCAAAAGTTCATCCTTTTCCTTTTCAACATCTCTTGACCAGGCAAAAGCTCTGGTTAATCTTTCTCTGAAATTTTCTCTCTCATCAGTGGCAATCCTGGCCCTGTCAAGGGCATTATTTTTTAACATTTCGAGCTGAAGTAGCTCATCTTTATAATTCAAAATGGCATCTCTCAACATGGAAATCTCTTCTTGCAAATCAACACAATGGTCAGAGCAAAGTTCATAATCAGTGTGCAAACTATCAAGATCATTGATCAAATCAATCTCTCTGAACTCAGCAGCTGTTAATATTCTCTCTGAAGAGTCCAAATTTCTTCGAAGTTCTTGTACCTCATTGACCAGCTCAAAATTCCTCTTGATCAGATCATCATTTTCCAGGGATAAAGTTTTTTCCCTCTCCAACACTTCAGAAAATGCATTAAAAGCAGCTCCAAAACATTTGTAGATTAATCAATATAAACTAAATAGAATAAATATATAAATCAATAGTAAATCAATCTTAGTAAAAGAATAAGAGTAGGGATCTTTTTCTTATCACCATCCGTGAGATTAAAGTTCAAAGTCGGACATTCGAGCTGTTTTTCTTTTGCCACAGGGGATCTGGCCTTTAGTTCCCCACTCTCTGGCAACCTCCCAATTGTGGCTGGCTGTATGATTTTCTTTTAAAAGCCACTCAGGATTGAAAGTGTCACATCCACCCAGCCAGTACCCTACTTGGCATACCCGAGTGTGTGATCCACAGCCCCGAAGACCAAGTATCAAGTAATCAACCTCCCACATAGACAATAACAGAATCATGAACAATAATAATCAATGTGCAAAAGATAAACCAAAGATCCAAATAAGGAAAGAATACACCATGTATATAATCAGAGTAAGAAAGATAATCAGAGTGTCTAAATCAATAAGTAAAGTGAGGCGGAATCCCACTCTACAACCAGCGGAATAGTAGTTCTAAAAGAAAAGAAACAGAATGAAATCTAATCCCAATAGCAGGTACAAAAGGTACTAAATTGTTCTCAATCTTATAGACAACATTTCTATAAGTATAAATCTCAAAAATGGCACAAGGGCGCTTCCACTCTATGGTCGGACTAAGCATCGTACGTAGTATAACCACTCGCGGAATCTTCAGTGTAATTGTCGTAACTGCAATCACCTTCCTGGAGATATGCCTCTTGTCCTTGCGCTTCTTCATACGAGCAGTCATGATACTCAGAACCTGTAGAGTAGTCTAACAAAACATTGTACAAAAGGAATGAGTTTCAACGAAACTTAGTAAGGCAGTTAATCCATATCAACATATATAGCAGGATTTCAAAGCAAAGTAAAATGCTATATGATATGAAACACATGATGCAATATGATTTTAACTCTATGTATGCTGGTCTCTATTGGCAGACATGCTTTAAGTCATAGCACCGTACTTCCTTAGGAAGGTCTCATCACACAACACCTTTTGGTAGTGGGTTCGGCATCCCTCGGGACATTCCATGGCTGTGGGTATAGGTCACCACTCTCTCACATCACCATTGGTCTAAGTACCGGCGCATGTCAGGGTCAAAGCCTAGCCAAATGCAAGTCTCCTACTCAGTTACATCAAGTCAGATCCAGATACGTCCATTCCTCGCCCTTGGCGATCATTTCCAGTATCCTTCACACTAGAGTCCTCATACTCCCTGACTACGGACTCATCAACCCTATAGGTCATCCACATATGGTAAACGGGAAGCTCTCACGTCCTCTCACGGGTTGGTTACCGGTCTTAAGTGCCCGTGAGCCCAAGTCTAACCATATGCAACCCTATCGATAAATGGTCCCCACAATGTGATTCCTGTCCTCTCACGGATTGGTTACCGATCTTGAGCGCCTATGAATCCCCATTGCTACCACGGGTCGTTCGGTCTCAATACCCCTCCGATTAGGGTCTGACATAACGGGACATCCTAGCCAAACACTACTAGACAACCCTAAATATGTCATCCAACAGTTTAGGAAGGTGTCCAAAGGGCATCTTCGAAAACATCCCATAATATTCCCGTAGTTGTCCATGGACAGAAGTGTCAAAAAGACACCTCCCCTTTCCAAACCATACTTAAGCATACACAAGCATCAATCCATAACATCACATATATGGTAACTTCATATATGGAAAGAAATCAATAATAACATTCAACTTGTATAAAACTGGTAAGTAAATCATACATGAGTCAATTTAATATAAACAAGTAATGCTACTGATATCAAGATAGTACAACAGTAGTATAACATTGTAAGAATCTAATTAAAGAAATAACCTAACAAAATTCAAATATAGAAACTAAGATATACAATTTATGTTGTTAAGGAAGTAACCATCCTTACCTTATATAACTCGCAAAGGAATCTTAAGAATTCAAGTAAGATCTTGACAAACTTGAGAAGAAAGTCCTAAACAAGTGCATACAACATATTAGGAAAGATCCCTAAAAGGAAAGATATCAAAACATCCAAAACAGACCAAATCTGGAGTTGTACTCATTGGTCGATTGGATTGGTCTACTGTCTCAGTCGACCAATCGGTCGACCAACAGAGACAGTGGCCTTCAAAATCAGAGTTTTGAGAATAAAGAACCGAATTTGGTGGTTCAAAAGGGTACCAAACAAGGGGTAAACTACAATGGTAGCATCCTAGTATATAGAGGACTTCAAAACACTAATCGAATCAAGTTTTCAAGTTACAAATTAGGAAACAAAAGTTACCATAATTAGATCAATCATAGTTCTTGAAGAATTCAAAGTACAAATCATAGACTAGAACAATAGGATGATGGATCATTGATTTTGATTAAGAAATCATGAAAGGCGTGCATAGATCTTCAAGAAAATAGATCTAAGACTGAAGAACATGGATCTAAATAAGGAAACAAAACTTACCATAGATGTATCAGTCATGATTCTTGAAGAAAGCATGGTATGATAAAGGAGAAACAACTAGAGATTGATAGATCATGGATTATGTAAAGAAAACACAGTGATTGACTACTAATATGATCAATAAAATAGATCTGAGAAGATCATAATTTAAATCAAAGATGAACGAAGACAAGATCATGATTCCTTCAAAAGCTTGCAATGACCATGATTAAGATCATTGCTTTAGCCATTAATCCTTAGGAAGATCATGAGAGATAAGTACAGAGATGTTTGCAACAGAGAATGCAGCATCTCCTCTACTGTCTCAACCCAAAAAGGAAAGAAAACAAAGATGATGAAGAAGAAGAGAGTGTAGATGTAAAACCCAGCCCTAACCTTGACCCGAAAACCTTGTTATTTGTAGGTCCAGTGACCCGAAGTAAAGTAAGAAGTCAGCTTTGGGCCATCCCAGTGGAGGACTTGGTGTCTGGCTTTGAATCCATGAGAGTTGATGATGAAGTTCTATTTATGGAAACTGAATCTTGATGAAGATCGGATTAGTTGATGGACTTGGAGTGCTCTCTATCATGGTTTGAAGGCATTTCTACCTATTAGGTAAGTCACTTGTTATGTGTGCAAAACCCCTTTAGGATTGGATTTGATCTGGGTCTTCAATTCCCTGTTTTGGAATTGCTGTCAGCATTGGTCGATTGATTGGTCGACTGGACCAGTCGACCAATCCACTCGACCAATGAGTGTTGTCTTTGGCAATTAGGTTTTGCTTGCTCTATTTAAGTCCAATCTCGAGTCTACTTCGTATTTGCTGCCTCAAACTCTTTGGAACGAACCAAAGACCTCTGCAAGTCATCTCCCTTGCATCCTTGGTGATTTTCTTGACGGATCTTCGTCAAAACTCTTCCTTTTGCATCAAAGGTATGTCTACACTCTCTTCTTCTCCTCCATCTCTGTTTTTCTTTCCTTTTTGAGTTGAGACAGTAGAGGAGATGTTGCATTCTCTGTTGCAAACATCTCTGGACTTGTCTCTCATGATCATCCTAAGGATTAATGGCTAGAACAATGATCTTAACCATGATCATTGCAAGCTTTTGAAGGAATCATGATCAAACCATGATCTAGTCTTTGTTTAACTTCTAATTTGAATTCTGATCTCCTTGGATCTTCTATATTGATCATGTTAGTAGTCAATTGCTGTGTTTTCTTTTCATGATCCATGATCTATCAATCTCTAGTTGTTTCTCTTCTACCATACCATGTTTTCTTCATGAATCATGATAGTTACATATATGGTAGGTTTTGTTTCCTTATTTAGATTTATGCTTTTAAGCCTATTTCCTTGAAGATCTAAGTTTGCTTTTCATGATACCTTTACTTGAAGCAATGATCCATTCTTCTATTGTTCTTGTCTTTGATTTCTATCTTGAATTCTTCAAGATCCATGGTTGATCTAATTATGGTAACTTTTTGTTTCCTAATTTGGATCTTGATGGCTTGATTGGATTAGTGTTTTGAGGTCCCCTTTATGTTAGGATACTACTGATGTAGTTTACCCCTTGATTAGTACCCTTTTGAACCACCAAATTCGGATTTTATATCTTAAAACTCTGTTTTTTTTAGGCTACTGTCTGCATTGGTCGACTGATTGGTCGACTGGACCAGTCGACCAATCCACTCGACCAATGAGTATAGCAACTCCAGAATTGGTCTGTGTTGGATGTTTTGGTATCTTTTCTGTTAGGGATATTTCCTAATATGTTGTATACACTTGTTTAGGACCTTCTTCTCAAGTTTGCCAAGATCTTACTTGATTTCTTAGGATTCCTTTGCGAGTTATAAAAGGTAAGGATGGTTACTTCTTTAACAACATAGATAGCATGAATCTAGTTTCTATATTTGAATATAATTGATTTGTTTCCTTAATTAGATTCTTACAATGATATACTACTGTTGCATAACCTTGATTACAGTAGCATTACTTAATCATATTGAATTGACTCATGTATGATTTACTTACCAATTATGTACAAAGTGATTGTAATTATTGATTTCTTTCCATATATGGAGTTACCATATATGTGATGATATGAATTGATGCATGTGTACGCTTAAGTATGGTTTGGAAAGGAAAGGTGTCCTTTTGACACTTCTGTCCTTGGACTACTACGGGAATATTATGGGATGTTTCCGGAGATGCCCTATGGACACCTTCCTAAACTGTTGGATGACATATCTAGGATTGTCTAGTAGTGTTTGGCTAGGATGTCCTGTTATGGCAGACCCTAATCGGAGGGGTATAGAGACCGAACGACCCGTGGTAGCAATGGGGATTCATGGGCGCTCAAGACCGGTAACCAACCCGTGAGAGGACAGGAATCACATTGTGGGGGCCATTTATTGGTAGGGTTGCATATGGTTAGACTTGGGCTCACGGGCGCTCAAGACCGATAACCAACCCGTGAGAGGACGTGAGAGCTTCCCGTTTACCATATGTGGATGATCAATAGGGTTGATGAGTCCCTAGTCAGGGACTATGAGGACTCTAGTGTGAAGGATACCGGAAAGGATCGTCAGGGACGAGGAATGGACGTATCTGGATCTGACTTGATGTAACTAAGTAGAAGACTTGCATTTGGCTAGGCTTTACCCTGACATGCGCCGGTACTTAGACCAATGGTGATGTGAGAGAGTGGTGACTTAACCCCCAGCCATGGAATGTCCCGAGGGATGCCGGACCCATTACCAACTGATGATGAGTGATTGAGACCTTCCTAAAGAAGTACGGTGCTATGACTTAAAGCATGTCTGCCAATAGAGACCAGCATATGTAGAGTTAGATTCATTCATTCATTGCTTGTCTCATACCATATTGCATTTATGTTTGTTACGAAATCCCGCCATTTATGGTATTATGGATTTAATCGCCTTTACCGAGTTTCTTTGAAACTCATTCCTTTATTGTACAATGTTTGTTAGACTATTCTCAGTCTTGAATATTATGACGGTCCCTATGAAGAAGCGCAAGGCGAAGAGGCATATCTCCAGGAAGGTGATTGCGGTTACAACAATTACATTGAAGATCCTGCGAGTGGTTATGCTCCGTACGATGCTTAGTCCGACCATTGAGTGGAAGCGCCCTTGTGCCGTTTATGAGATTTATACTTATAGGGATGTTGTCTATAAAGTGGAGAATAATTTAGTTACCCATTGTACTTGCTACTTGGATTAGATTTTGTCTAGCTTATTCTCTTTTAGAGCTACTTTTCCGCTAGTTGTAAAGTGGGATTTTGCCTTACTTTACTTATCTGTTTTGACACTCTGATTATATCTAGTACTCTGATTTATATATGATTCATTCTTTCTTTATTGGATCTATGGTTTATCTTCCGCACTTTTATTATTCTTGTTCATGATTATGTTATTGTTTATGTGGGAGGTTGATTACTCGATACCTGATCTTCGGGCTGTGGATCACACTCTCGGGTATGCCAGATAGGGTACCGGCTGGGAGGATGTGACAGATTGGTATCAGAGCCCAAGGTTCGAGGAAATCCTAACCACAAAAGACAATAACTGAACATTCCTGAGTCATTGATCTGAAATGATTCTTCTACTCTTAGAAGTGAATAATAGAACACTTGGATTAGAAACTTAACCTATGAAGCATAACAGAACATTTCCGAATAACATACCATAATTATACTTAAACAAATGTCACTAATGCAAAGAAAAGAAAGGTGCATAATATACAATAGTTAAGTGAAACAAAATGAACTTCATTAATTTCAAAAGTTTTTACAACGATTACATCTAAAATGCATAAATGTAAATCCTAGGGTACAGTCTATCTAGGTGATCTTCTCTGATCTCTCGTATGCTCTGAACTCCTCCGCTAGCCGAGTCACCCGATGCTCTATCCTATCCTGTCGTGACTCCATCCTCTCGTACATCTGCTCTGTCCCGACCTCCATCCTCTCTAGCATGGAAGTCATCGATCTCATCCGTGCCCCAAGATCCGAAGTCTCCGGAACTGCATGTGAAGGGCCACCCGCCTCGAAGTGTGATGAAGGAAACTCGTGATGCACTCGGCTCAGCCTCGTGCATATCTGCATCATCTCCGGCCTGATCATCACTATCGGGACCGATATCCTCTCCTCCATCCTCCGACTCCTGATCCTCATCCTCCGACTCCTCATCATCCCCACTCTCCGGACCAGGAGATCTCTCGATCGCTGCAGTCTCATCGGACGAATGGTCCGAGTCCCGATTGAGTATCCCCGTGAACCGGTGTCCACCTGGTGTATCCTCGAAACTCACCCCGAAATGCCCGAAGATCAAGGTCGGTAGCCTCCCATAGCAAAGGTTCCGCATGCTAGGCCGCAGAACCAAGTCCAAGCATGACCTGCTGAATGATGTAGGAGAGATCGATCTCGAAGCCCATGTAGATGCGGTAGATGACTAAGGCCTCCATCACCGTGACCCGATGGTGATGTCCGGCCTTCGGCATAATGTTTCGGCCGACTATGCGACCGATAATCCGTGCGAGAATCCGTCATCCATCCACTGGTCCACAGAGTGAAGCATCGACGACTATCCCATAGCGTAGAGCATATCTCGCGAAGCTCGTACGGCATCGGATGGTCTGTCTAGATCTGCTCCTGCAGGTATCCACACACACCTGCCGTGGATAGTAAGGAACCCGCAAGATCTCAGCCGGTGCTCGGGTGGAAAAGCGAATCCGAGTCCGGAAGACCCTGCTCCTTAGGACAAGTCTAAGTGGATGTCCTTGGCCTCGAGCCTCCTCTCGTGTAGGTAAGGTTGCTTGAAGAACAACCTCACTAGCTCCGGGTATACCGGCGGATCCTCGGTGAAGAGATGAGTCCTCCGCAATGTGTCGAATCTCTGCCGAATCCTAAAGACTACGAGCTGGCGTAAGTGAAGTAGACGTCCCATCTCGATATTGCGAGGATCGAAGTAGGCCTCGTACAGGAACTCGGCCTGAGGTGTGTCGAACATGTCTGGTCTCCTAACCTCCTGTCTAGGCTCTGAAGGAACCTGACCTCTGCCCCTAAGTGCCCCTACAATGCGACCACGACCTCTACCAAGTCCTCGCCCTCCCCTCTGCATAGTGTGTATCTGTGAAAGAGACAAGAGACAATTCCAGTTAGTGCTACCTTAAGATTTGAGCCAAGAGGGTATTTTCGTAATTTTTCGAAAAATTTCAAATTTGGGGGAAATTTGATTTGAACATACTAGCATGTGCGCAATACTTGGAATTTCATGTCTATGAAGTTTGTTTGAAGAAAATCGATCGAAAACTTGGATTAAAGCGAAAAATTCAGCAAGAAGGAAATTTGGGGATTTTGCAATTTAGGTCAAAATTGGATTTTTGAAAAGTTGAAATTGGTTTAATCAAATTGTATGGACCTATCTAGAATATCATCTTGAGCATGTAGCATTTGATCTCGTGCGAAAATTTCAAGCGGTTTGAGAGAAAACGAAATTTTTCTAAAGATAACGATTTCGGTATAAAAACGTTGCGAGATGAACACCAATATGTTAGAACTTGTTGTCTATGCATGGCATTGTGTTTAAAACCTAGGGAATATGTTTCTAAGCATTCCTAAGCATGATTTCTAGCATTGGATACAAGCAAAGCATGGTTTTGATTGAAATGCAAGCATGAGAAGATGAAAATGGAAGAAAGAGTGAGAGATTTACCTTGTTTGTGATGATTGTGTGTTGTTGTGTTGTTGTTGAAGCACCAAAACACCTCAAGAACACTTGTGAGAACCTTTGGAGACTTTCCCTAGAGCTCTCTCACCTTTGGAAGAAGATAGAATGAAGTTGGAATGTGGAAATGAGGCTTATAATGCGAATTTTCGCATTGCACTCATGCATTGGTCGACTCATTGGTCGATGGGTCGATCGACCAATCACTCGACCAATGGTCACAGAGACCTCATTTGCTGTTGAATTTTTGGAAAATGTGATTTTTGCCTTATGGATTATTGTTTGATGACTATATGGATATATTTGAGCATGATTTAAGTTTTCAAATCATTTGACTTGTGGTTTATGTTGAAACTTGAAAATTCGGTATTTTGATGTTCTCAGTTTTGCAGAATGGTTACTCTGAGAAGTGGGCGTGGTGAATCCAGTGGTCAAGGAGGTGGTGAAATACCTCAAGGAGGTGGTGAAATACCTCATGGAGGTGGTGAGATACCTAATGTTGATCAGGGTACCCATGAGATACCTGGTGCCCCGAATGTTGGAAGTTTCCGAGATATTGCCAATATTATGGGCAATATGATGCAATGAGCAAGAGCAGCTCGGTTCAACCAGATGTTGGTGGGTTTCATGACTCGCATAATGAGACTCGAGGTGGTGCTAATGTGAATCCTCATGCCGCAGTCCCGAATGCGGGAGGTTTAGCTGGAAATCCTCATACTACTTTGATGGAGAGTTTTACCGAAGATGCAAGTACCCACTTTCACCGGAGTTACCAAGGACCCCTTGTTTCCTAACAAGTGGCTTCGTGAGTTGGAGAAGGCTTTCCGACATCCGCAATGCTCGGAAGCTCGAAGATTCTGTTTGCTGAATGAAGTTGCAACAAGAAGCCGATGCATGGTGGATCTCCACTCGGCCTGTTTTGGAAGGTTTGCATGCAGGAGTTGTAACTTGGGAGTTGTTCAAAGAGGCTTTTTGTATGAATTACTTTCCCGAGGCGGTGAAAGATGCGAAGGAAGCTGAGTTCATGGTTCTTACACAAGGATCTCTGTCTCGTGTTGGAGTACCAACGAAGTTCGAGGAGCTTCATTTCTTTGCTCCAGATTCTCCGAAGGATGACCTCGCCAAAGCAAAGAAGTTCTTCAAAGGATCGCGCCCGCCATTAAAGCTTACCTTATAGTCCAGCCTATAGTGAGCTATGCTCAAGTGGTGCGAACTCGAAGAAATTGGAAGAAACAGAGAAGGAAAGTGCACGTGTGCAAAAGCCCCGGCAGCCAAGGAACTACGGCTTGGTGGATCCTAATGATCGGCGTTTTGTGAGACCTACACCCTACCCCACTCCTACCTTTCAGCCTAAGAGTGTAGGTCGAAATCGGGTTTTCGCAGCTTTGGCCGGTTTAGACAAGATGGCGGAAACCGACCACCGGCAGAGTGCAAGTGCAAGTGCAAGTGCTAGGCCTTTTGTTCGAAAGTCCTCTGTTGCAGCCACCCCCTGTTGGACCCAACGCAATCTGTTTGCTTCTACCGCAAGCAAGCTGGTCATTTCGCTCATGCACTGTCCGAAGTGGCACGCCCAACGAGCCTGCTCCAGTGGTGAAGAGTGCTCCCGCTCCTCCCTCCGGTAGAGTTTTCAGTATCTCCAGGTCTTGAGCGGGATCCAAGCCATGAAGTGACTACGGGTACATTGTTAGTTGCTTCTATTTCCGCATTTGTCTTATTTGATACGGGTGCATCTCATTCGTTCATGTCATCTCGCATTCATCAAGAAGACTAACCTAATCCACGAGAAGTTGTCTAGTTGTTTATTGATTAGTACACCTCTTTGGTCCCGTTGTGAAACTAGATAAGGGGTTATCTAAATGTCCCGTGTTGATTGGTGAGAAGAACTTGGAAGCCAATTTTGTAATTCTTGATATGAAGGACTTCGATATTATTTTGGGAATTGATTGGTTAACAGCCCACAAAGCTGTGTTCCTTTGTTCCTCAAAGAAAATTCAGTTCCGTATTTGTGGAAGTCCGGTCTTAGAATTTCAGGGGGAAAAGAGAAGGGTTTGTAAGAAGGTGCTGTCCGCACTGATGCAAGTCTATGCCCTAGTGGATGATGCTTCATCTGAAGGCAAGGGTAAAGTGGAGAAAAGAGTCGATGAAGTCAGGGTTGTCTGTGACTTTGTTGATGTCTTCCCGATGATCTATCGGGAGTGCCTCCAGACAGGGATGTCGAGTTTTCAATTGATCTCGTCCCTGGTGCCGCTCCGGTATCTAAAGCTCCGTATAGGATGGCTCCTACTGAGTTGAAAGAGTTGCAAAATCAGTCGAATGAGCTCATTGATAGAGGTTTCGTACAGCCTAGTGTGTCACCTTGGGGAGTTCCGGTCTTGTTTGTCAAGAAGAAAGACGGTAGTATGCGCTTGTGCATCGACTACCGTGAGTTGTGTTGTGAAAAAGTACAACGCAAGTGTACGCTGTCGTAACAAGTAATATATGATAAAAGATCGATCCCTCGAAGACTATAGATTAAGTACCAAATTAATTATACCAATTTTATTTGAACAAATAATAAGAAAGATAATTATTCTAGACTATATTGCAAATTGAAAGTTAAATTGAGATTATTAATTGCTAAAGACCTAGGGGTCAGATTTCACCATAACTAAGCATTCCCACCCTTTTCTCCCTCTTTATAATTTGAGAAATATTTTACTGATTGATAGTCGAGATTCCCTTTCCTATCTATTAGTCTCTCTCGAGTACTAATAGAAATTCCCTCAATTGCTAACCCACTATATTTCTATGTGGGTTACAACAACTGAGAAATCATTAAGTTCTGTGGATTCCCATGTAACAACTACACAAACCATGTAAGTATATCTCTATCCTACATGTAATTCATGGCTTTTACTCCAATGAACTAAACACATAAATCCCCTCTCAGTTCATTATGATTAACAAATCAGTTGATTAGTGGCCAATTAATCAAAAGCATGAAGAATAGAAGTAAAAACTCAATCAAGGGAAACAATATTCAAAACTATATTGATGAAGTCAAGAGTGGGAATTCAAAGATAGGCTACATCTGATCCCTAGAAAACTAAATTAATTCATACTCGAAACTAAAAACATTACAGAGTAGTTCAAGAACATTGAAAGAAGATCAAGAAAAACTTATTCCCAAGATTCAGATCTCCAAAGCCAACCAACGTCTCCTGGTTCGATCTCTCCGCTCCTCCAAGGCTCCAAAAACGTCCTCCCCCTCTTCCTGGAGTTTGATCTCCTTTTATAGATTAATTAAACTCAGAGTTTGAATCAAACTCAGAGTTCTTATCTGACTTAACCAAGGAGTGTTTTGACGTATGAATCGCACTAACTTAGAGATCTCCAATGCATAATCCCACCGTTGGATTTGAAGACCAAGAAGTCGTGAAGCTCTCCTCCAAAAATCAGCTCGATCGGACACCATATGACCATCCGATGAAGATCTTGATCAAAACTGGACAGAGACACTCAAAATCGGGATTCTTCTATCCTTCTTATTTGAATTGGATTCTTCTTCCTCTTTTCCCTTCTTTGATCAAATCCTAAATAGAAAATAAAACGTAGAAGCATGCAAGGACTCATTCTCTTTATGTTTTTGACTTGAGGTAGGACTCTTGCAATAATACCCATATTTGATTGATAATTTCCTACATGTAAAAGTAATAAATCTTTATTAGAATTTGTTAGGAAATATATAAAATCACCAAAATTATAGAAAATAAAGGAAAGGGTGCAACATATTCATTTTCATATCATATTAGGGTAAATTGATATAAAACAATTGTAAATACATGGAAATATAGTTAATTAATCATATAAAATAATATGCATGAAATCAACTTATCAAGTTGAATAAGCTGACTATCAAGAATAGATACCCGCTGCCCAGAATTGATGATCTCTTCGATCAGTTGAAGGGTGCAATTGTGTTCTCAAAGATTGACTTAAGGTCCGGATATCACCAATTGAAAGTGAAGTCTAGTGATATCTTCAAGACAGCTTTCCGAACGCGATATGGTCACTACGAGTTTAGAGTCATGCTCTTCGGATTGACCAATGCTCCTGCGGTGTTCATGGACCTCATGAACCGAGTATTTCACGATGTGCTTGATAAGTTTGTGATTGTTTTCATTGATGACATCTTGATCTATTCGAAGAGCGAAGAAGAGCATGCGAGTCTTCTAAGTTTCACTTTGCAAAGGTTGCGAGAAAAGAAGTTGTTCGCTAAGTTTAGCAAGTGTGATTTCTGGCTTAAGAGAGTAGTATTCCTTGGTCATGTGGTTTCAGCCAAAGGTATTCGTGTCGATCCTGAAAAAGTTCAAGCTGTGGCTGATTGGGAAAGACCGAAGTCGGTAACTGAAATAAGAAGTTTTCTTGGATTGGCGGGTTACTACAGAAGGTTTATTGAGAATTTTTCTCGGTTGGCTGCTCCTATGACTAAGTTGACCAGGAAAGAAGAAAAGTTTGTTTGGTCTGATGCCTGTGAGAAGAATTTCCAAGAGTTGAAAGATAGATTGACAAGTGCCTCGGTTTTGACTATACCTGATAGTTCCGGTGGTATGACAGTTTATACCGATGCGTCAAAGATTGGATTGGGTTGCGTACTGATGCAACATGGCAAGGTCGTAGCCTATGCTTCTCGGCAATTGAAAGATTATGAGCGGAATTACCCCACTCACGATCTAGAACTTGCCGCTGTTGTCTTTGCTTTGAAGATTTGGAGACATTACCTCTACGGTGAGAAGATTGCCATTTTCATGGATCATAAGAGTTTGAAATACTTCTTTACCCAAAAGGAGTTGAACATGAGACAAAGGAGATGGTTGGAACTAGTCTCCGATTATGATTGTGATATTCAAGTATCACCCAGGGAAAGCAAACGTTGTTGCTGATGCTCTTAGTAGGAAGAACCAGAAGAAGACTTTGGATTTGAATGCTTTGAGTTTACCATTGTGGTCTTCTATTGAGAGTTTTGATTTGGAAATTGTCCCTGAGAATTCTGATTTTATTCTTTCTGCCATGACGGCAAGATCTGGTCTTAGAGATAAGATTGTTGCTCTGCAGAGTTCCGATCAAGAGCTTTTGATCAAAGTTGAGAAGATTTCTTCGAATCCTGAGTCGGACCCCGACTTTGGTATATCCATGGATGGTGCTTTATTGTTTAGAGGAAGACTGTGCGTGCACGCAGCAACGAAGAAGTTAAGAAAGAAATATTGAAGGAAGCACACCAGTCAGTCTTTACTATACACCCGGGAAGCACCAAGATGTACAAGGACTTGAAGGAACATTTTTGGTGGATTGGTCTAAAGGCTGATGTTGATGATTTTGTTGCCAAGTGTGAGACTTGCCAACGTGTGAAAGCCGTTCGACAACCCCCATCTGGATTACTTCAACCTCTTCCTATTCCTAGTTGGAAGTGGGAGGATATCTCTATGGACTTTGTGACTAGCTTGCCTCGGCCAAGTAAAGGCAATGACACTTGTGTGGGTGATTGTTGATAGGTTGACCAAATCAGCCCACTTCATTCCTATGAAGATCACTCATACTCGGATAAGCTAGCGAGGCTTTACGTGGATAATGTGGTTCGTCTGCATGGTGTGCCATTGAGTATTGTTTCGGATCGTGATCCTAGGTTCACCTCAAGGTTTTGGAATAGTTTGCGAAGGCCTTGGGAACCCAATTGAACTTGAGTACAGCTCATCATCCACGGTCGATGGACAATCGAGCGGACAATTCGGACATTGGAAGACATGCTCGAGATCTTGTGTGGTGGATATGGGTGGTAATTGGGATGAACACCTAGCTTTGGTTGAGTTTGCCTATAACAACGGTTATCAAGCAACAATAGGCATGGCTCCATTCAAGGCTTTGTATGGCAGTACTTGTAGGACACCTTTGTCTTGGACTGAGACAGTTGAAAGAAAAGTCTTAGGTCTCGAAATGATTGAAGCTACGAGTGCTATGGTAGATATGATAAGAGAAAGGATTAAGTCTGCGCCTGTCAAGACAGAAATCTTATGCTAATAAGAGAAGGACCGATTTGGAATTTCAAGTTGGAGAGAAAGTCTTTCCGAAGGTTTCACCAATGAAGGGTGTGATGAGATTCAATGTTAAGGGAAAGCTTAGCCCTCGTTTCATTGGACCTTTCGAGATTTTGGAAAAGGTTGGACCTCGTTGCGTATCGATTAGCATTACCTCCGCCTCTTGCTTGGTGTTCACAATGTGTTTCATATTTCGATGCTCCGAAAATACATAGAGAATCAGGAACACATTTTGCAGCAAGCACCTGAAGGACTTAGTGCTGATTTGACCTACGATGAAGAACCGGCCGAAATCTTGGATAGGAAGGACAAGCAGCTGCGGAATCGCACCATCCCTTTGGTGAAGATTCGGTGGAAGAACCATACCCCTGAAGAAGCTTCTTGGGAGAAGGAAGAAGACATGAAGGAGAAGTTTCCTTACCTCTTTGGAAGCACAGGTACGCTTTCAATTTCGAGGACGAAATTTCTTTAAGAGGGGGAGAATGTAAAACCGAGCCCTAACCTTGACCCGGAAACCTTGTTATTTGTAGGTTCAGTGACCCGAAGTAAAGTAAGAAGTCAGCTTTGGGCCATCCCAGTGGAGGACTTAGTGTCTGGCTTTGAATCCATGAGAGTTGATGATGAAGTTCTATTTATGGAAACTGAATCTTGATGAAGATCGGATTAGTTGATGGACTTGGAGTGCTCTCTATCATGGTTTGAAGGCATTTCTACCTATTAGGGAAGTCACTTGTTATGTGTGCAAAACCCCTTTAGGATTGGATTTGATCTGGGTCTTCAATTCCCTGTTTTGGAATTGCTGTCAGCATTGGTCGACTGATTGGTCGACTAGACCAGTCGACTGATTGGTCGACTGGACCAGTCGACCAATCCACTCGACCAATGAGTACAGCAACTCCAAAATTGGTCTGTGTTGGATGTTTTGGTATCTTTTCTGTTAGGGATCTTTCCTAATATGTTGTATACACTTGTTTAGGACCTTCTTCTCAAGTTTGCCAAGATCTTACTTGATTTCTTAGGATTCCTTTGCGAGTTATAAAAGGTAAGGATGGTTACTTCTTTAACAACATAGATAGCATGAATCTAGTTTCTATATTTGAATATCATTGATTTGTTTCCTTAATTAGATTCTTACAATGATATACTACTGTTGCATAACCTTGATTACAGTAGCATTACTTAATCATATTGAATTGACTCATGTATGATTTACTTACCAATTATGTACAAAGTGATTGTAATTATTGATTTCTTTCCATATATGGAGTTACCATATATGTGATGATATGAATTGATGCATGTGTATGCTTAAGTTTGGTTTGGAAAGGAGAGGTGTCCTTTTGACACTTCTGTCCTTGGACTACTACGGGAATATTATGGGATGTTTCCGGAGATGCCCTATGGACACCTTCCTAAACTATTGGATGACATATCTAGGATTGTCTAGTAGTGTTTGGCTAGGATGTCCTGTTATGTCAGACCCTAATCGGAGGGGTATTGAGACCGAACGACCCGTGGTAGCAATGGGGATTCATGGGCGCTCAAGACCGGTAACCAACCCGTGAGAGGACAGGAATCACATTGTGGGGGCCATTTATTGGTAGGGTTGCATATGGTTAGACTTGGGCTCACGGGCGCTCAAGACCGGTAACCAACCCGTGAGAGGACGTGAGAGCTTCCCGTTTTACCATATGTGGATGATCAATAGGGTTGATGAGTCCGTAGTCAAGGATTATGAGGACTCTAGTGTGAAGTATACCGGAAAGGATCGTCAGGGACGAGGAATGGACGTATCTGGATCTGACTTGATGTAACTAAGTAGAAGACTTGCATTTGGCTAGGCTTTACCCTGACATGCGCCGGTACTTAGACCAATGGTGATGTGAGAGAGTGGTGACTTAACCCTTAGCCATGGAATGTCCCGAGGGATGCCGGACCCATTACCAACTGATGATGAGTGATTGAGACCTTCCTAAAGAAGTACGGTGCTATGACTTAAAGCATGTCTGCCAATAGAGACCAGCATATGTAGAGTTAGATTCATTCATTCATTGCTTGTCTTATACCATATTGCATTTATGTTTGTTCTGAAATCCTGTCATTTATGTTATTATGGATTTAACTGCCTTACTGAGTTTCTTTGAAACTCATTCCTTTATTGTACAATGTTTGTTAGACTATTCTGCAGTGCGAATATTATGACGGTCCCTATGAAGAAGCGCAAGGCGAAGAAGCATATCTCCAGGAAGGTGATTGCGGTTACAACAATTACACTGAAGATCCCGCGAGTGGTTATGCTCCGTACGATGCTTAGTCCGACCATTGAGTTGAAGCGCCCTTGTGCCGTTTATGAGATTTATACTTATAGGGATGTTGTCTATAAATTGGAGAATAATTTAGTTACCCATTGTACTTGCTACTGGGATTAGATTTTGTCTAGCTTATTCTCTTTTAGAGCTACTTTTCCGCTAGTTGTAAAGTGGGATTTTGCCTCACTTTACTTATCTGTTTTGACACTCTGATTATATCTAGTACTCTGATTTATATATGATTCATTCTTTCCTTATTGGATCTATGGTTTATCTTCCGCACTTTTATTATTACTGTTCATGATTATGTTATTGTTTATGTGGGAGGTTGATTACTCGATACCTGATCTTCGGGCTGTGGATCACACTCTCGGGTATGCGAGATAGGGTACCAGCTGGGAGGATGTGACAGTAGACATACCTTTTTGTGTAAGAACACGATTTTTGATGAAGATCCATCAAGATAAACACCAAGAACGCAAGGGAGATGACTTGCAGAGGTCTTTGGTTCGTTCCAAAGAGTTTTGAGGCAAAAAATACGAAGTAGACTTGAGATTGGACTTAAATAGAGCAAGGAAGACAGAACCCATTGGTCGATTGGATTGGTCGACTGGTCCAGTCGACCAATCAGTCGACCAATCAGAACAGCAAGTCCAAAACAGGGAATTGAGGACTTAGATCAAATCCAAACATAAAGGGGTTTTGCACACACACCAAGTGACTTACCTAATAGGTAGAAATGCCTTCGAACCATGATAGAGAGCACTCAAGTCCATCAACTAATCCGATCCTCATCAGGATTCAGTTTCCATAAATAGAACACTGTCATCAACACTCATGGATTCAAAGCCAGTCACCAAGTCTTCCACTGGGATGGCCCATAGCTGACTTCTCGCTTTACTCACGGTTGTCGGACCTACAAACAACAGGGTTTTCCAGGTCAAGGTTAGGGCTGGGTTTCGCATTCTCCTCCCCTTAAAGAAGTTTCGTCCTCGAAATTGAAAGCGTACCTGTGCTTCCAAAGAGGTGAGGAAACTTCTCCTTCATATCTTCTTCCTTCTCCCAAGAAGCTTCTTCAGGGGTATGGTTCTTCCACCTAATCTTCACCAAAGGGATGGTGCGATTCTGTAGTTGCTTGTCCTTCTTATCCAAGATTTCGGCCGGTTCTTCATCATAGGTCAGATCAGCACTAAGTCCTTCAGGTGCTTGTTGTAAAATGTGTTCCGGATTCTCTATGTATTTTCGAAGCATCGAAATATGAAACACATTATGAACTCCAGCAAGAGGCGGAGGTAATGCTAATCGATAAGCAACAGGTCCAACCTTTTCCAAAATCTCAAAAGGTCCAATGAAACGAGGGCTAAGCTTTCCCTTAACATTAAATCTCATCACACCCTTCATTGGTGAAACCTTCAAGAAAACTTTCTCTCCAACTTGAAATTCTAAATCAGTCCTTCTCTTATTAGCATAAGATTTCTGTCTTGACTGGGCAGACTTAATCCTTTCTCTTATCATATCAACCATCGCACCCGTAGCTTCAATCATCTCAGGACCTAAAGACTTTTCTTTCACCCGTCTCAGTCATGTACAAAGGTGTCCTACAAGTATTTTCATACAAAGCCTTGAATGGAGCCATGCCTATTGTTGCTTGATAACTGTTGTTATAGGCAAACTCAACCAAAGCTAGGTGTTCATCCCAATTACCACGCATATCCACCACACAAGATCTGAGCATGTCTTCCAATGTCTGAATTGTTCGCTCAGATTGTCCATCTGACTATGGGTGATGAGCTGTACTCAAATTCAATTGGGTTCCCAAGGCCTTCTGCAAACTGTTCCAAAACCTTTAGGTAAACCTAAGATCACGATCAGAGACAATGCTCATTGGCACTCCGTGCAGACGAACCACATTGTCCACATGAAGCCTAGCTAGCTTATCCAGAGTATGAGTGATCTTCATAGGAATGAAGTGGGCTGATTTGGTCAACCTATCAACAATCACCCACACAGTGTCATTGCCTTTACTTGTCTGAGGCAAGCTAGTCACGAAGTCCATAGAGATATCCTCCCACTTCCAACTAGGAACAGGAAGGGGTTGAAGTAATCCAGATGGGGGTTGACGAACGGCTTTCACACGTTGGCAAGTCTCACACTTGGCAACAAAATTATCAACATCAGCCTTCAAACCAATCCACCAAAAATGATCCTTCAAGTCCTTGTACATCTTGGTGCTTCCCGGGTGTATAGTAAAGACTGACTGGTGTGCTTCCTTCAATATTTCCTTCTTAATTCCTTCATTTTCCGGCATGCACAGTCTACCTCTAAACAATAAAGTACCATCCATGGATATACCAAAGTCGGGGTCCGACTCAGGATTCGAAGAAATCTTCTCAACTCTGTCCATAAGTTCTTGATCAGAACTCTGCAGAGCAACGATCTTATCTCTAAGGCCAGATCTTGCCGTCATGGCAGAAAGCACAGAATCAGAATTCTCAGGGACAACTTCCATATCAAAACTCTCAATAGAAGACAACAATGGTAGACTCAAAGCATTCAAATCCAAAGTCTTCTTCTGGTTCTTCCTACTAAGAGCATCAGCAACAACATTTGCCTTACCAGGGTGATACTGAATATCATAATCATAATCAGAGACTAGTTCCAACCATCTACTTTGCCTCATGTTCAACTCCTTTTGAGTAAAGAAGTATTTCAAACTCTTATAATCCGTAAAAATGGCAATCTTCTCACCATAGAGGTAATGTCTCCAAATCATCAAAGCGAAGACAACAGTGGCAAGTTCTAGATCGTGAGTGGGGTAATTCCGCTCATAATCTTTCAATTTCCGAGAAGCATAGGCTACGACCATACCATGTTGCATCAGTACACAACCCAAACCAATCTTTGACGCATTGGTATACACTGTCATACCACCGGAACTATCAGGTATAGTCAAAACCGGGGCACTTGTCAATCTATCCTTCAACTCTTGGAAATTCTTCTCACAAGCGTCAGATCAAACAAACTTCTCTTCTTTCCTGGTCAACTTAGTCATAGGAGCAGCCAACCGAGAAAAGTTCTCAATAAATCTTCTGTAGTAACCCGCCAATCCAAGGAAACTTCTTATTTCCGTCACCGTCTTCGGTCTTTCCCAATCAACCACAGCTTGGACTTTTTCAGGATCGACACGAATACATTCAGCTGAAACCACATGGCCGAGGAATACTACTCTCTTGAGCCAGAAATCACATTTGCTAAACTTGGCGTACAACTTCTTTTCTCGCAATCTTTGCAAAGTGAAACTTAGATGGCTCGCATGCTCTTCTTCGAATAGATCAAGATGTCGTTGATGAAGACAATCACAAACTTATCAAGCACATCGTGAAATACTCAGTTCATGAGGTCCATGAACACTGCAGGAGCATTAGTCAAACCAAAAGGCATGACTCTGAACTCATAATGGCCGTAGCTTGTTCGGAAAGCTGTCTTGAAGATATCACTTGGCTTCACTTTCAACTGGTGATATCCAGATCTCAAGTCAATCTTCGAGAACACAGCTGCACCCTTCAACTGATCGAAGAGATCATCAATTCTGGGCAGTGGGTATTTATTCTTGATGGTCAGCTTATTCAACTCACGGTAGTTGATGCACAGACGCATACTACCATCTGTCTTCTTGACAAACAGAACTGGAGCTCCCCAAGGTGACACACTAGGTTGTACGAAACCTCTATCAATGAGCTCATTCAACTGGTTTTGTAACTTCTTCAACTCAGTAGGAGCCATCCTATACAGAGCCTTAGATACCGGGGCGGCACCAAGGATGAGATCTATGGAAAACTCAACATCCCTATCTAGAGGCACTCCTGATAGATCATCAGGGAAGACATCAACAAAGTCACAAACAATCCTGACTTCGTCAACTCTTTTCTCCATTTTACCCTTGTCTTCAGATGAAGCATCATCCACTAGGGCATAGACTTGCATCAGTGCAGACAGGATCTTCTTACAAACCCTTCTTTTCTCACCTTGAAATTCAAAGACCGAACTTCCACAAATATGGAACTGAATCTTCCTTGAGGAACAAAGAAACACAGCTTTGTGGACTATTAACCAATCAATTCCCAAAATGACATCGAAGTCCTTCATATCAAGAAGTACTAAATTGGCTTCCAAGTTCTTCTCACCAATCAACACAGGACATTTAACTAACCCTTTATCTAGTTTCACAACATAACTAGTAGGTGTACTAATCAATAAATAACTAGACAATTTCTCAGGGATTAGGTCAGCTTTCTTGATGAATGCAGATGACATGAACGAATGAGATGCACTCGTATCAAATAAGACAAATGCAGGAATAGAAGCGACTAACAATGTACCTGTAATCACATCGTGGCTTGCTTCTTGCTCAACACTGGAATTACTGAACACTTTACCAGAGGGAGGAGTAGGAGCATTCTTCACCACAGAGCCAGGCTGCTGGGTAGGCCGCTTCAGACAGGCACAAGCAAAATGACCAGCTTGCTTACAGAAAAAGCAAACAGGATTTCTAGGTCCAACTGGAGTAGCTACAACAGAGGGCTTCTGAAAAAAAGGCCTAGGATTCGCATTCACAGGCCTAGCACTAGCATTCACTGGTGGTTGGTTCCTGCCATACTGTCTAAACTGGCCGGGCTGCTGAAAACCAGGGCTCTGACCTACACTCCTAGGCTGAAAAGCAGGAGTGGGGTAGGGTGTAGGTCTCACAAAACGCCGATCATTACGATCCACCAATCTTGGGTTCCTAGGCTGCCAAGGCCTTTGCACACGTGCATTCTCCTTCTCAGTTTCTTCCAACTTCTTCAAGTTCTGCACCACTTGGGCATAGCTCACAATAGGCTGAACAGTGAGGTAAGCTTTAATGGCAGGGCGCAATCCTTTGAAGAACTTCTTCGCTTTGGCGAGATCAAGCTTCATAGAATCAGGAGCAAAGAAATGAAGCTCTTCAAACTTCTGTTGGTACTCCAACACAGACAAAGATCCTTGTGTGAGAACCATAAACTCAGCTTCCTTCGCATCTTTCACAGCCTCAGGGAAGTAATTCATGCAGAAAGCTTCTTTGAACAAATCCCAAGTTACAACTCTTGCATGCAAACCTTCCAAAACAGGCCGAGTGGAGGTCCACCATGCGTCAGCTTCATGTTGCAACTTTTGCTCAGCAAACAGAATCTTCTGAGCTTCCAAACATTGCAGATGTCGAAAAGCCTTCTCCAACACACGAAGCCACTTGTTAGGAAACAAGGGGTCCTTGGTAACTCCAGTGAAAGTGGGCACTTGCATCTTCAGAAAACTCTCCATCAGGCGAGTATGAGTTCCAGCTAAACCTCCCGCATTCAGGATCGTGGCATGAGGATTCACATTAGCACCAGCTCGAGTCTCATTATGCAGAGTCATGAAACCCGCCAGCATCTGGTTGAACTGAGCTACTTGTTGCTGCATCATATTGCCCATGATATTGGCAATATCATGAAAGCTTCCAACATTCGGGGCACCGGGTATGTCATGGGTACCCTGATGATCATTGTTGGTCTGCTGATCATGACCACCATTAGGTATCTCACCACCTCCATGAGGTATCTCATCATGACCACCATTATAACTGGATCCACCACATCCACTTCTCAGAGAAACCATTCTGCAAAAACTGAAAATATCAAAAACACCAAATTTTGAAGTTTCATCAATATCCACAAGTCCAATTGATTTCAAAATTAAAATCATGCTTAAATACATCCATATAGTCATCAAACAATAATCCATAGGACAAAAATCACATTTTCCAAAAATCAGCAGAAAATGAGGTTTCTGTGTCCATTGGTCGATTGGATTGGTCGACTGGCCCAATCGACCAATGAGTCGACCAATGCTCACGAATCACGAAAATTCGCATTTTAAGCCTCATTTCCTCATTCTAACTTCATTCTATCTTCTTCCAAACGTGAGAGAGCTCTGGGGAAAGTCTCCAAAGGTTCTTCCAAGTGTTCTTGAGGTGTTTTGGTCCTTCAACAACAACACATCAACACACATTCATCACATACAAGGTAAATCTTTCATTCCTTCTTCCATTTTCATCTTCTCATGCTTGCATTTCAACAAAAACCATGTTTCGCTTGTATCCAATGTTAGAAATCATGCTTAGGAATACTTAGAAACATATTCCCAAGGTTTTAAACACAATGACATGCATAGACAACAAGTTCTAACACATTCTTGCACATCTCATAACGTTTTCGTACCGAAATTGTTAACTTTAGAAAAATTTCGATTTCTCCCAAACCGCTTGGAGTT
Organism: Hakea prostrata; assembly: GCF_041222555.1. Lineage (NCBI taxonomy): Eukaryota > Viridiplantae > Streptophyta > Magnoliopsida > Proteales > Proteaceae > Hakea > Hakea prostrata. Next base: position 34,556,534 of record NC_142601.1, on the reverse strand, counting down.
TTCGCAAGAAATCAAATGCTACATGCTCAAGATGATATTATAGATATGTCCATATAATTTGATTCAACCAATTTCAACTTTTAAAAAATACCATTTTGACCTAAATTGCAAAATCCCCAAATTTCCTTCTTGCTGAATTTTCCACTTTTAACATAGTTTTCGATCGATTTACTTCAAATAAAGTTCATGATCATGCAATTCCAAGTATTGTGCACATGTTAGTATCTTCAAATAAAAATTTCCCCAAATTTGAATTTTTGAAAAATTACGAAAATACCCTTTTGGCTGAAATCATGAAATAGCACTAATTGGCAATGTCTTTTGTCTCTTCCACAGACATACACTATGCAAAGAGGAGGGTGAGGACGAGGTAGAGGTCATGGTCGTATTGTAGGGGCACTCAGGGGCAGAGGTCAGGTTCCTTCAGAGCCTAGACAGGAGGTTCGGAGACCAGACATGCTCGATACACCACAGGCCGAGTTCTTGTACGAGGCCTACTTCAATCACTGCAACATCGAGCTGAGATGTCTACTTCACCTACGTCAGCTCAGAGTCTTTAGGATTCGGCAGAGATTCGACACTATGCAGTGGACACATCTCTTCACCGAGGATCTGCCTGTATATTTGGAGCTAGTGAGGTTGTTCTTCAGCAACCTTACTTACATAGAGGAGTCTCGAGGTCCAGGACATCCTCTTCGGTTAGTCCTCAGGAGCAGGGTCCTTCAGACACGGATACGTTTCTCCACGAGATCATTGGTTGAGATCTTGCGAGTTCCTTACTACCCACGGCAGTGCGTGTGGATACCTGCGGGGCCAGGGATCGACAGTTACTTGATGCCGTATGAGCTGCATGAGATTTGCTCTACACTGTGGGATAGTCGCCGATGCTTCACTCCGTGGACCAGAGGGCGGATGATTGATTCAGCACTGATTATCGATCGCTGTGAAACCCGGCCCTAACCTTAACCCGGATACTCTTTGATTGTAGGTCCAAAGACTCGAAGTAGAAGTGAAAGTCAACTATGGGCCATATTGGTAGATGATATAGTGTTCGACTCCAAACCTATGGAGATTGAAGATGATGCCCAATACTTGAAGTCAGTGTTCGATATAGAGAAGAGACTGCACCTTGATGAAGAGAAGATTAGTTGATGACCTTAGAGCTTGGTGGGATATGATTTAAAGCCATTTTTCCATGCTAGGTATGTTATAGAATATGTGTTTAAAGTTTCGTTTGATTCCGAGTAGTGGAAGACCCTCAAATCCCTATTTTTGGCTTTCTTTGTCGGCTGGGTCAAGTGCTTGGGTCGACTGCCCAATGCTACCCAGCCAATCGACCCAGAGTTGCTGAACTTGAACAGAATCTTCTGTTTTGAGAATCTTGCTATATATACCCCATGACTTCGTGATTTTAGTATCCCTAGCCTCCATAACACCTAGAGAACGAAGGGAAACCATCTCCAAGCCTTCAAGAGTGAAGAAGAAGACCTAATCTTGCAATCTTGCAAACTCTCTCTCTTGTTCTTCAATTAAAGGTTAGTAATCTATCTTTTATGTTAATGATTTATTCTTTCTATGATCACTCTCATCTCTGAACTGAGATTATGATGAAGATGCTGCAACCTTGTAGTCATATCTTTACAATCTCTTTTCATTCTCTTGTACTATGATCGTCTCATTCATTCTTAACATGATTCTTATGATTTCTTAAACTATGATAATATTTCCTATTTTGATTCATTCTAGCATTATAGATGCTTCTATATGATTATTCATACCTCTGATCTACTGTGTTCTTGTACTAGAATGAGATCTAATCATCTCTAGTTCATCTCTTTCATTCATAGCATGTTTCCAATGAAAACTATGATTTTTACCAAAATAGAAACTATGGTTCTAAATTAGGAAGTAATGTTTTAATGGTGGTTTGATGTCTAAATTATGCTTTCTAGGCTTAGACTACTGTGTTAGACAATCCCTCCAAGTTTCGTCGCATTCCGGTTTGTGTAGCATAGGTTTCGGATCAAGATTCCCTTTTTACTTTCGGATTTGCTCTTGGGCAGACTGCCTGGGTCAACTGGCCAATGCTACCCAGCCAATCAACCCGCAACAACATAATCTGTTTTCTTTGTCCGATTTGATTTGAATCATGCTTATTCTTTTAGGACTACTTCCTAATGATTGTGTGATGCTATTTTAGGGATTATTTGCTAACTTTGGATTCATCCTCTTGTTCGTCCGGAATATTCTCGGATCTATTTAAGGTAAGGAAAGTTGTTACCATATTAACATAGATTTGCGTAGATTTAGTTTCTAATTTGGGAACTACTTACATTTGCTACTGTTATGTTAGTTTCTATTATGATATGAATGCTGCAAGTACATTAGGATCTTATTTCTTTATTTACTTTATGTACTTGATTATGTATGAATACTTACTCATGTATGTTTCCTTATTTATTTAATCTTGTCTTATTATACTCTTTCATATGATGTGATATTTGTCGTGGATGATATGACTGAATTATGATTGTGATTGCTTAGGTATGATTTGGGATTGGGGAATGTCCTTTTGACATTTCTGTCCTTGGACCTCATTGGGAGTAGTATGGGATATTTCCAATGTTGCCCTTTGACGCTTTCCCGGATTATTGGTTTTCATACCTAGGACTTGTCTAGCAGTGTTTGGCTAGGTTATACCCCTGTTATATCAGACCCGAATCGGAAGGGTATTGAGACCGAACGACCCGTAGTAGCAATGGGGATTCATGGGTGCTCAAGACCGGTGAGTTATATCCGTGAGGGGACATGAATCACATTGTGGGGACCATTTGTGGGTAGAGTTGCATATGGATAGACTTGGGCTCATGGGCGTTCAAGACCGGTAACCAACCCATGAGAGGACATGAGAGCTTCCCGTTTACTATATGTGGATGACCTATAGGGTTGATGAGTCCGTATTTGAGAGAGTTGGATACGCTGACTCTAGTGTGAAGGATACTCTAGTGAGTAGAAAAGACTCTAGTTTAGATTATATCTTTCTTTCTTGTCTTTAGAATTGGTTGTAATCCCATTTGATTTCGAACTACATTCCGCTGTACTCGTGGCGTGGAGTGAGATTCCGCCTCACTCTATGTTTGATTTATATATATCTATTGGTATCTTTTCCGTACTCTGATGAATATCTCATTACTTTACCTTGATTCATTGAATAATATTGTTAACATTGATTAAGTCTTGTTCTTAATTATATTGTTGTGAATGTGAGAGGTTGATTTCTCTAACTACTGGATCTTGTGGACTGTGGATCACACACTCGGGTATGCTAGATAGGGTACCGGCTGGGTGGATGTGACAGTCGCATTGTCGACCGAAACATTATGCCGAAGGCTGGACATCACCATCGGGTCACAGTGATGGAGGCCTTAGTCATCTACCGCATCTACATGGGCTTCAAGATAGATCTCTCTTACATCATTCAACAGGTCATGCTGGAACCTGTTCTGCGGCCTAGCATTCGAAACCTTTGCTATAAAAGGCTACTGACTTTGATTTTCCAGCATTTCGGAGTGAGTTTCGAGGATACACCAGTGGACACTGGTTCATGAGGATATATTATCGAGACTAGGACCATTCGCCAGATGAGGCTGAGACAGACAGTGAGATCTCCTGGTCCAGAGGATGAGGATGATGAGAAGACAGAGGAGGAGGAGTCAGAGGATGGAGGAGAGGATATCGGTCCTGATAGTGATGATCAGGCCGGAGATGATACAGAGATGCACGAGGCTGAGCCGGGGCATCACGAGTTTCCTTCATCGCACTTTGAGACAGGTGGTCCTTCTCATGCAGTTCCAGAGACTTCAGATCTTGGGGCATAGATGAGATCGATGACTTCCATGCTAGAGAGGATGGAGGTCAGAACAGAGCAGATGTATGAGAGGATGGAGTCACGACAGGATAGGATAGAGCATCAGGTGACTCAGCTAGCAGAGGACTTCAGAGCATACAGAGATTAGAGGAGATCACCTAGATAGACTATACATTAGGATTTTCATTTATGCACTATCTGATGTAATCGTTGTAAAAGCTTTTGAAATTAATGAAGTTCATTTTGTTTCACTTAATTATTGTGTATTATGCACTTTTCTTCTATTGCATTAAGTGACATTTGTTTAAGTATAATTATGGTATGTTATTCAGAAATGTTCTGTTATGCTTCATTGGTTAAGTTTCTAATCCAAGTGTTCTATTATTCATTTCTAAAAGTAGAGGAGTCATTTTAGATCTATGACTCAGGAATGTTCCGTTATTGTTTTCTGTGGTTAGGATTTCCTCGAACTTTGGGATCTGATACCACTCTGTCACATCCACCCAGCCGGTACCCTACCTGGCATACCCGAGTGTGTGATCCACAGCCCCAAAGACCAAGTATCGAGTAATCAACCTCCCACATAGACAATAACATAATCATGAACAATAATAATCAATGTGCAAAAGATAAACCAAAGATCCAAATAAGGAAAGAATACACCATGTATATAATCAGAGTGTCTAAATCAATAAGTAAAGTGAGGCGGGATCCCACTCTACAACTAGCGGAATAGTAGTTCTAAAAGAAAAGAAACAGAATGAAATCTAATCCCAATAGTAGGTAATATAGGTAACTAAATTGTTCTCAATCTTATAGACAACATCTCTATAAGTATAAATCTCAAAAATGGCACAAGGGTGCTTCCACTCTATGGTCGGACTAAGCATCATACGCAGCATAACCACCCACGGAATCTTCAGTGTAATTGTCGTAACCGCAATCACCTTCCTGGAAATATGCCTCTTCTCCTTGCGCTTCTTCATACTAGCAGTCATGATACTCAGAACCTGTAGAGTAGTCTAACAAAACATTGTACAAAAGGAATGAGTTTCAACGAAACTCAGTAAGGCAGTTAATCCATATCATCATACATAGCAGGATTTCAAAGCAAAGTAAAATGCTATATCATATGAAACACATGATGCAATATAATTCTAACTCTATGTATGCTGGTCTCTATTCGCAGACATGCTTTAAGTCATAGCACCGTACTTCTTTAGGAAGGACTCATCACACAACGCCTTTTGGTAGTGGGTCCGGCATCCCTCGAGACATTCCATGGCTGGGGGTATAGGTCACCACTCTCTCACATCACCACTGGTCTAAGTACCGGTGCATGTCAAGGTCAAAGCCTAGCCAAATGCAAGTCTCCTACTCAGTTACATCAAGTCAGATCTAGATACGTCCATTCCTCGCCCCTGGCGATCCTTTCCGGTATCCTTCACACTAGAGTCCTCATAGTCCCTGACTACAGACTCATCAACCCTATAGGTCATCCACATATGGTAAACGGGAAGCTCTCACGTCCTCTCACGGGTTGGTTACCGGTCTTAGGTGCCCGTGAGCCCAAGTCTAACCATATGCAACCCTACCGATAAATGGTCCCCACAATGTGATTCATGTCCTCTCACAGATTGGTTACCGGTCTTGAGCGCCCATGAATCCTCATTGCTACCACAGGTCGTTCGGTCTCAATACCCCTCTGATTAGGGTCTGACATAATGGGACATCCTAGCCAAACACTACTAGACAACCCTAAATATGTCATCCAACAGTTTAGGAAGGTGTCCAAAGGGCATCTCCGGAAACATCCCATAATATCCCCGTAGTTGTCCAAGGACAGAAGTGTCAAAAGGACACCTCCCCTTTCCAAACCATACTTAAGCATACACAAGCATCAATCCATAACATCACATATATGGTAACTTCATATATGGAAAGAAATCAATAATAACATTCAACTTGTATAAAACTGGTAAGTAAATCATGCATGAGTCAATTTAATATAAACAAGTAATGCTACTGATATCAAGACAGTACAACTGTAGTATAACATTGTAAGAAATTAATTAAAGAAATAAACTAACAAAATTCAAATATAGAAACTAAGATATACAATTTATGTTGTTAAGGAAGTAACCATCCTTACCTTATATAACTCGCAAAGGAATCTTAAGAATTCAAGTAAGATCTTGACAAACTTGAGAAGAATGTCCTAAACAAGTGCATACAAAATATTAGGAAAGATCCCTAAAAGAAAAGATATCAAAACATCCAAAACAGACCAAATCTGGAGTTGCTGTACTCATTGGTCGATTGGATTGGTCTACTATCTCAGTCGACCAATCAGTCGACCAACAGAGACAGTGGCCTTCAAAATCAGAGTTTTGAGAATAAAAAACTAAATTTGGTGGTTCAAAAGGGTACCAAACAAGGGGTAAACTACAATGGTAGCATCCTAGTATATAGAGGACTTCAAAACACTAATCGAATCAAGTTTTCAAGTTACAAATTAGGAAACAAAAGTTACCATAATTAGATCAATCATAGTTCTTGAAGAATTCAAAGTACAAATCATAGACTAGAACAATAGGATGATGGATCATTGATTTTGATAAAGAAATCATGAAAGGCGTGCATAGATCTTCAAGAAAATAGATCTAAGACTGAAGAACATGGATCTAAATAAGGAAACAAAACTTACCATAGATGTATCAGTCATGATTCTTGAAGTAAGCATTGTATGATAAAGGAGAAACAACTAGAGATTGATAGATCATGGATTATGTAAAGGAAACACAGCAATTGACTACTAATATGATCAATAAAATAGATCTGAGAAGATCAGAATTTAAATCAAAGATGAACGAAGACAAGATCATGATTCCTTCAAAAGCTTGCAATGACCATGATTAAGATCATTGCTTTAGCCATTAATCCTTAGGAAGATCATGAGAGATAAGTACAGAGATGTTTGCAACAGAGAATGCAGCATCTCCTCTACTATCTCAACCCAAAAAGGAAAGAAAACAAAGATGATGAAGAAGAAGAGAGTGTAGACATACCTTTTTGTGTAAGAACACGAGTTTTGATGAAGATCCGGCAAGATAAACACCAAGAACGCAAGGGTGATGACTTGCAGAGGTCTTTGGTTCGTTCCAAAGAGTTTGGAGGTAGAAAATACGAAGTAGACTCGAGATTGGACTTAAATAGAGCAAGCAAGACCTAATTAGCAAAGACAGAACCCATTGGTCGATTGGATTGGTCGACTGGTCCAGTCCAATCGAACAACGAAGTCTAAAACAGGGAATTGAATGCTCAGATCAAATCCAAACATAAAGGGGTTTTGCACACACACCAAGTGACTTACCTAATAGGTAGAAATGCCTTCGAACCATGATATAGAGCACTCCAAGTCCATCAACTAATCCGATCTTCATCAGGATTCAGTTTCCATAAATAGAACACTGTCATCAACACTCATGGATTTAAAGTCAGTCACCAAGTCTTCCACTGGGATGGCCCATAGCTGACTTCTCGCTTTACTTCAGGTTGTCGGACCTACAAACAACAAGGTTTTCCGGGTCAAGCTTAGGGCTGGGTTTCACAGAAAGAGTTTCCAGAGTCAACAACACTCATGGTATCATCAGGTTGGTCAAGGACTAGTTGAAGATTAGCAACTTCAATTACATTCTCAGGATCTACATTTATGGCAGCATCATTTGAACCAGTATTCATAACAATATTTTCTTGATCTCCATGACCAATCTGGAGATCAGCTACCATAAGAGCTTCCGGAGGAACAGCATTATGTTCTGGTAGGGCAACTTCATGAATTTCTTCAGGGAGAGGAATATTCTGATTATTTTCTTCCAAGGGAGGAGCATCTTGATCATTTTCTTCAACAAAAGGGGGAGCATTAATGACTAGAACAACAACATCTAACACAGGGATTGATAAGGGTAAGACAAAAGCAGAGGGTTCATTCACATTATCCTTGGCAACAACTTCCAAGGGAGAGGCAGACATATCAACATTCATATCACACAATTGGTCAGCAATTTCCTCAATAATATTACCTGCAGCATGAATTAATATATCTTCAGCAATTCTCTTCAGATGATCAAGAGAATAGTCAAAAAAGTCCTTACCTCAATCTTCATCCTCAACCATCTTTTCTGGGAAGATAGAAGTATCGTGGGGTAAATCAGCTGGTGTGTGTGACAGTGAGCTTTCTCTATTTTCTTCAACATTAGCTTTGGTGGCAACGGGAATTTCTTCATTGGTGGTGGCAGGAATTTCTTCATGAGGATTATTTTCCTCAGTGGGGACTTCTGTAGCAGCAGAATGGGATTCTTTCATTTTCTTTTTCTTTCAACCAGATAAACCTTGATCAGAAACCGGACCTGTAGACCTAAGTCTACATCTCAGGGTGTTGGAAGTTCTGGAGGTCCTCATCTTGGGACCAGGTGTTTTGCTGACTATTTCTTCACAATTTGAACGTCAGTATTTTCTCTGGCGGAATCTTCTGGCGCCTGGTCAATTTTTTCTTGACTAGGGGAAGTTTCCTTCGCAGCAGGCTTTCTTTTTGAAAGGCGAAGGGCAGTGTGTTTTCTTTTCTTGGAAGATTTGATAACTTTAGGGTCAGATTTCTTTTCTTCTAAGGTAATTCTTCGAAGATCAGCAACACTAGGGATTGGACGAGCAACAGTTTCTGTAGATGCAAAAATGAAGAAAAAGATTTAAAGGAAAAGTAATGGTAAAGGAAAGAAGGGTATATTATTGTTATCACCTTTACCTGGAAAGAGACCAGGACTGATAAGGCCTGCATCCGTTTTTAACTTGGCCGCATCGATTGGAGTTCCGGTAGAAATCAAACTCCAAGTTTCTCGGTCGTACTCATTGAGTTCTGGATGCACTTTCAAAGGGGATAAGGAGTTTAGGGAATGTAAACACCATCGGGACCGAAAGTTTGGATTCGGAATGGCGCAGAAAAAATACTTCTCTCGCCATTGCTTGTTATCATGGGGTATGGAGGAATCAATGAAAATTTGGGAATCTTTACCCAGTTCATTTGAGATGCAGGTTCTTTTGGAAAAATGAAGGTATCCGCGTTCGCGGGATACTTTCAGGGTATAGTAATTTCTGAAAAGTTCAACATAGGGAACACTATTCATTTTGAGGATAAAAGCAAAAAAACAGTAAACAAGTCTCTAACTGTTTGGAGTGAGTTGAGAGGGACAAACATGATAGTAGTCCAACAAAGATTGAACTATGGGAATCAAAGGTATTCTAAAACCTGAATCAAGGTGATCAAGGTAAATGGTGATGACTCCTGGATCAACTGAATAGGGACGGTCAGAAGATTCAGGGACCCATATTTTGGCATCAGAAGGGAAATGGTAATTTTCCAAATAGGAGGTCAGGTGAGATTTCTTTATTTTGGTCGGATACCACTCGGGGCCTGCGTATTTGGGTCCATCTTTTCTCTAGACATGTCTACAGGAGTATAAACGACGATGGCTTCATCGTGAGCATACGGAGTGGGTTTCCAATCTGAAGAAGAAGAAGCACCAGACATATCTTTCGGTTGTTCGATACTGAGAGGAATAGCGGGTTGTATGGAGGTACTGGGAAGAAGGGTTAGATGCAGTATCCATAAGAGAAGACAGGGAAGAAGAAGGAGACTCAAAGGACAAAATCTGGAGAGAAGTGAAAGGAAAATGGCGGATAGGTATGTTTGATGTGAAACCCAGCCCTAACCTTGACCCGGAAACTTTGTTATTTGTAGGTCTAGTGACCCGAAGTAAAGCAAGAAGTCAACTTTGGGCCATCCCAGTGGAGGACTTGGTGTCTGGCTTTGAATCCATGAGTGTTGATGACGAGGTTCTGTTTATGGAAGCTGAATCTTGATGAAGATCGGATTAGTTGATGGACTTGGAGTGCTCTCTATCATGGTTTGAAGGCATTTCTACCTATTAGGTAAGTCACTTGGTGTGTGTGCAAAACCCCTTTAGGTTTGGATTTGATCTGGGCCTTCAATTCCCTGTTTCGAAGTTGCTGAACTGATTGGTCGACCAATCCAATCGACCAATGGGTTCTGTCTTTGGTAATTAGGTCTTGCTTGCTCTATTTAAGTCCAATCTCGAGTCTACTTCGTATTTTCTGCCTCCAAACTCTTTGGAATGAACCAAAGAACTCTACAAGTCATCTCCCTTGCGTCCTTGGTGTTTATCTTGACGGATCTTCGTCAAAACTCGTGTTCTTACACAAAAAGGTATGTTTACACTCTCTTCTTCTTCATCATCCTTGTTTTCTTTCCTTTTTGAGTTGAGACAGTAGAGGAGATGCTGCATTCTCTGTTGCAAACATCTCTGAACTTATCTCTCATGATCTTCCTAAGGATTAATGGCTAGAACCATGATCATTGCAAGCTTTTGAAGGAATCATGATGTTGTCTTTGTTCATCTTTTGATTCAAATTCTGATCTTCTTAGATCTGTTTTATTGATCATGTTAGTAGTCAATCTGTAAAATCCAGCTTTTACCTAACCTTGACCCGACCCGGTCATTGTTATGTTTGTAGGTCCAAAGACCCGAAGTGGTGGTAGGAGGGACTTATGGGCCCTACTGGTTGATGACGTAATGTCGGGATTCCAGTTTATGGACATTGATGATGCTGCTCCTTCCTTGAGCACATTACCAATGCTAAGTTAGAATCTGCGCACTGATGAAGAGCGAGACAGTTGAAATAGCAAAACGGACTCCTGTGCATAATCCGAAGGTACTCCCTGAAACTAGACCTCTTGAGTGAACTGTAGGAGAAAACCCCATGCAATTTGACCTTGTATAGCCCTCCAAGTCCGCACCTAAAGTTGCTGAACTATTCTGTAAAATTTCTGCAGAGATTGTTTTGGTCGATACTATTGGTCGATACCATCGACCAAAGGTATCGACCAACAAGTCTCTTCGAGCCCGGATTTAAAGATTCTTGGAATATTCTTTTCTATTTATTTATTCCTCGAGACTGGAGCCCTATTCTCGCGTTTTTAACATCCTGGGAACGTGAGAGAGCCTCCCAAGAACTCCTCCTTGGTAGTGGTGAAGCATCTTCTTCATCAATCATTGCCAACCACTCATTCCTACTTTCTTGTTCCACTTTAAAGGTATGACTCTCTCTCCTAATCACTTTCTCACTCATCTTTTCTCTATTTTACTGTTGGGACCATGGCCAAGGTGCTGCAACCTTGCATACACCTTGCCATGAACCTTCTAAACCCCATACAATGATGTTTTCACCGATATGACTATGATTGATTCACCTCATGATCATTGACTACACATTTCCATGATTTATTGCTTACCAACTTGCTTTATTTACCAAAACTGAGATGAAGCTCATGATTAACCTAATCTATACCTTGCATATGTGCTCCATGTTACTTCTAAACGATTCCCTACCTAATCCCCCATGTTTTCCCCTAATTTGCATTGAGATATAGCCAATGCCATGACCTACAACTCTTAACCTTAATATGTCAATTTGGGGATTTCCAAATGGACCATTGGATTATGAAAGTTTCTTGATAATTAGTGTCCCCATGTTGTGCTTAGACTATACTCCAAGTTTCATGTCAATCCGAGACCCGGAAGACCAAATCTGGGCAAGAATCCGAAAAGCCAGCTTGTTGTCCTGGAATTGATTTGGTCAATACTATTGGTCGATACTATCGACCAAATGTATCGACCAATAGAGTTGTTGTCAGCAACTTTTGCCCAGTTCTGATTCGTTTGATCTCCGATTGTTCTGATTTCTTCTCTAACCTTTCATATATGCTTGTTTAAGACTTTAAGACTATTTGGGCCACTGCTTGTGATCTTGGACCATTCTCTTCTCCGATTCAAGGTAAGGATAGTTATCGATGTAATTACCTAGGATATGGAAATCTTGACTTGGTATTCCTAACCTAGTAAATATAGTTTCTATTTCATATTCTTATCGTGTTAGACTTGCTACATATGTCTTTTAATAGTAGCTTTGTGTTTACCTTATATTACTTCAATGTTTTATCATGTTTATCAATTTCAATATATGATGGCTTATGTCAATGTCATGAATTGAATGTTTATTATGACGTTGTATCTTGTGAACTGATATGATGAACTTGGGCATGTGATTGCTTAAGTATAACTTGGGATTGAGGAGTACCCTACTGGTGCTTCTGTCCTTGGACATCGGAGGGAATAGTATGGGATGTTCTCCGAAGGTGTCCATTGACGCTTTCCCGGGTTATTGAATGACATGCATAGGATTTGTCTAGATGTATGGCTAGGATGTCCCTATCATATCAGACCCGATTCGGAAGGGCATTGAGACTGAACAACCCGTGGTAGTAGTGTGGATTTGTGGGCGCTCAAGACCGGTATCCACTCCGTGAGAGGACATAAATTGCATTACGGTTACCCGAAAGGGGCCATTTATTGGTAGGGTTACAAATGGCTAGACTTGGGCTCACGGGCACTCAAGACCGGTGAAATGATCCGTGAGAGGGACGTGAGAGCTTCCCGTTTACCATTTGTGGATGACCAATAGGGTTGATGAGTCCGGTGAGTAATATCCGTGACTCTAGTGTGAAGGATACTGGAAAGGATCCCGAGAGGGGAGGAATGGAAGTATCTGGAACTGGCATGATATGATTAAGTAGATGACTTGCATTGGGCTAGGCTATACCCTGACATGCGCCAATACTTAGACCAAACGGTGATGTGAGAGAGCGGTGACCGAAACCCCAACCATGGATTTGTCCGAGAGGGATGCAGGACCCAATTCCCCCCCGTGATGAGTGACTGAGACTACCTAAAGAAGTATGGTGCTATGACTTAAAGCATGTCTACCATAGATGACCAGCATACTTAGAATAAAGTCATATTGCATTATATGCCTCATATCATCTGCATCATTTTATGATTATCTTGTGGTTTATGTGTGGTGGGATAACTTCCTTGCTTGAGTTCTTTTGAACTCATTCCTTTTCTCGTTGCAATATTTTGTCGGGCTATTCTACGGTGATTACTCCGATGGCACCCTCCCCGAGGCGGACCCGGATACCTCATACTACCATCCGGAGGCTGGCTACGTTGAAGACTTCGGTGACCATACCGAAGAAGATTACCAGGCGTACCAGGGTTAGCCCCGGAGTTGTATGGGAGCAGTCATGTTGGGTCTCCATGGTCCTCAACTTTGAAGAAGATATATTTATTATGGAGGAGACTTATGAGTAGTTACCCCTTCTTTTGTGACAGTATACTTAGAAGAATTGTAATAACTTTAACTTACCTTTATAACTTGAGACTTGTACTTAACTAAATTTTGACCTCACTTCCGTTTGGTGAAGGAGTGGATTCCGCCCACTGCCTTCTTAATTTATCTGATTTGATATTTATTTCCGCACTCTGATTATGTCTGACACCTTATTTCTGAATTCCATGATCATTCATTGTTAGTTTATGATTATTATCTGTTCATGATTGTATTATCGTCGATGTGGATTATGTGGTCCCTGAACTATGGATCTTCGGGGCTGTGGATCACATCCCGGGTATGCCAGATAGGGTACCGGCTGGGTGGATGTGACACAATCGCTGTGTTTTCTTTACAAGAGTTGTGATCTATCAATCTCTAGTTGTTTCTCCTCTATCATACCATGCTTTCTTCAAGAATCATGATTGATACATCTATGGTAAGTTTTGTTTCCTTATTTAGATTTATGTTCTTAGATCTATTTTCTTGAAGATCTAAGTATGCCTTCCATGATATCTTTATCAAAATCAATGATTCATTCTCCTATTGTTCTTGTCTATGATTTGTATCTTGAATTCTTCAAGAACCATGATTGATCTAATTATGGTAACTTTTTGTTTCCTAATTTGTAACTCGAAAACTTGATTCGATTAGTGTTTTGAGGTCCTCTATATGTTAGGATACTACCAATGTAGTTTACCCCTTGTTTAGTACCCTTTTGAACCACCAAATTCGGTTCTTTATTCTTAAAACTCTGATTTTGTAGGCCACTGTCTCCATTGGTCGACTGATTGGTCGACTGGGACAGTAGACCAATCCAATCGACCAATGAGTACAGCAACTCCAGATTTGGTCTGTTTTGGATGTTTTGATATCTTTTCTGTTAGGGATCTTTCCTAATATATTGTATACACTTGTTTAGGACCTTCTTCTCAAGTTTTTCAAGATCTTACTTGATTTCTTAAGATTCCTTTGCAAGTTATAAAAGGTAAGGATGGTTACTTCCTTAACAACATAAATTGCATATCTTAGTTTCTATATTTGAATCTTGTTAATTTATTTCTTTAATTAGATTCTTATAATGTTATACTACTGTGGTACTGTCTTGATATCAGTAACATTACTTGTTTATATTAAATTGACTCATGTATGATTTACTTATCAGTTATACACAAGTTGATTGTAATTATTGATTTCTTTCCATATATGAAGTTACCATATATGTGATGTTATGAATTGATGCTTGTGTATGCTTAAGTATGGTTTGGAAAGGAGAGGTGTTCCTTTTGACACTTTTGTCCTAGGACTACTACGGGAATATTATGGGATGTTTCCGGAGATGCCCTTTGGACACCTTCCTAAACTGTTGGATGTCATATTTAGGATTGTCTAGTAGTGTTTGGCTAGGATGTCCTGTTATGTCAGACCCTAATCGGAGGGGTATTGAGACTGAACGACCCGTGGTAGCAATGGGGATTCATGGGCGCTCAAGACCGGTAACCAACCCGTGAGAGGACGTGAGAGCTTCCCGTTTACCATATGTGGATGACCAATAGGGTTGATGAGTCCGTAGTCAGGGACTATGAGGACTCTAGTGTGAAAGATACCGGAAAGGATCGCCAGGGGCGAGGAATGGACGTATCTGGATCTGACTTGATGTAACTGAGTAGAAGACTTGCATTTGGCTAGGCTTTAACCCTGACATGCGCCGGTACTTAGACCAATGGTGATGTGAGAGAGTGGTGACCTATACCTCAGCCATGGAATATCCTGAGGGATGAAGGACCCATTACCAACTGATGATGAGTGATTGAGACTTTCCTAAAGAAGTACGGTGCTATGACTTAAAGCATGTCCGCCATTAGAGACCAAGCATACATAGAGTTAGATTCATACATTCATTGTTTGTCTCATACCATATTGCATTTATGTTTGTTTTGTAATCCTGCCATTTATGTTATTATGGATTTAATCGCTTATCGAGTTTCTTTGAAACTCGTTCCTTTGTACAATGTTTGTTAGACTACTCTACAGGTTCCGAGTTTCATGACTTGCTCGTATGAAGAAGCGCAAGGAGAAGAGGCATATCTCCAGGAAAGTGATTGCGGTTACGACAATTACACTGAAGATTCTGCGAGTGGTTATGCTCCATACGATGCTTAGTCCGACCATAGAGTGGAAGCGCCCTTGTGCCATTTATGAGATTTATACTTATAGGGATATTGTCTATAAGATTGAGAACAATTTAGTTACCTATTGTACCTGCTATTGGGATTAGATTCTATTATGTTTCTTCTCTTTTAGAACTACATTTCCGCTAGTTGTAGAGTGGGATTTCGCCTCACTTTACTTATTTGATTTAGACACTCTGATTATATTTAGTACTCTGATTTATATATGATTCATTCTTTCCTTATTTGGATCTATGGTTTATCTTTCGCACATCGATTATTATTGTTCATGATTATGTTATTGTTTATGTGGGAGGTTGATTACTCGATACCTGATCTTCGGGCTGTGGATCACACTCTCGGGTATGCCAGTTAAGGTACCGGCTGGGAGGATGTGACATTTGATATTCTCGAAGGAGGAGAACAAAGTACGGAGGGAAGCAGTGACAGTTGGACAGATATATACAAAGAGTGAAAAGACGCGAAGGAAAATTTCTTGAAAAATGGGGGGAAATACACAATGGTCCAAAATCAATGGTCATTACTTTTCATAACCGACGCATGGGATCAATCGGTGAATATAGGAAATTGCAGTCGAAAAGCATGAGGATGATGTATGAAGAGTAAGGGGAGATATGATGATCGTACGTGAGAAAGAGACGAAATTTATGATCAAGCGGCGGTAACGTCAAGGAAGATGAAAAGTGATCTTTAAAAATCGACGAAAAGTCTGACAAGGAAGTGATTTCAGCCGGTTTCAGGATGATTTGGGGGCTGGGTACAACAATATAATAATTACGCAAGGCAGTTCAACTATTATATTCAACTATTACAGAGAATATAATTTTATAAGGGACAGAGCCATAAATCAACTTTCAAGTTAATGATGATATGATGACTTGGCATCAAAGTTCTGAAGAAATCAAGGAATATCTAGGGAAAAGGCGTAATGGCTGAGTAGGGTATACTGGATGATTTTGACAGGAAGGATTAAACCTACTGATCAGAGTCTCATGTAAGTTCAACCTGATCAGTAGGCTTGGGGGCTTATGTTGTGACTAAAGTATCCATTTCCGGTTTATACCGGTCAAACCAATCTTAGCCGGTTCGATTGAGAGAATAAAGGAAGGATGATCAGCGACGTCCAAAGAGGAGTGATGATCCGACGGTCATGATTGAAAAAGTGTTATAAGCAGGAAAGTTTGTATAAAAGGGAAAGGAGGATTCGTAAGGAGGTAAGTCTCTGAAATCAACCAAACTCTAAACTCACTCTGATTGAACTCCATTAGAACACTTTAGAAGCTCCAATGAGCTCTGATGCATCATCTTCATAATACTGACTAGATCGTCGGAGACAAGACGCCGATCAAGACGATCGGCTCCGTTTCTTACTAGTATTCTATCTCTTTCAAGAGTGAGAGGTTGATTGATCGAAGAGCAAGCCAAATCGAGCCAGATCTGAGGAGTTCGGTGCGAAAGCAACGGTTCAAGGCGATCAGCAGAATTAGCACCAACAACTACGAAGATCTCGGTGAGGGTACCAAAGAGGATTTTGCTCCACATCAGGATTAGCCCGACATTGGTGTGGGAGCAGCTATGCTGGGACTTCGATATTTTTAGTTATAAGGACATACTTTATTTGACCAAGGAAACATTTGTTTAGTGTTATATTTGAATTCTTCTTAAAACCGGACCTGTAATTTAACTTTCTTTAATATACTCTTTAGAAGTTGGTTTAGTAACTTAACTAGATTTGATTACTTTCCGCTGCCATTGAGGAAGTGACTTTTGATCACTCTCTCTCTCTCTCTCTCTCTCTCTCTCTCTCTCTCTCTCTCTCTCTCTCTTTGGATTATTTATATCTTGGTATCATCTTTATTCCGCACTTTGATTATTTGTTTACCTTATCCATGATTTGTTTATTTTATGCTTTTACCTTGATTATTATTGTTCATCATTCTGTTATCGCGTATGTAGGAGGCATGGTTGCTCGATACTTGATCCTTGGGGCTGTAGATCACATACCCGGGTATGCCTGATGGGGTACCGGCTGGGTGGATGTGACAGCTTCACTGTGTCTATAGGTCGACATGACAGACTTATAGTGCGTGTTATGATGTTTTGGGCATCGCGATCCATCAAATGCAGTGAAAGTAGGGCACTTGAAGCCTTTTGGCATCTCTACTTTTGAGATGGTTTTGACTAAAAGATCCTCTTTTAGAACAGCATGCATCTTGTCTTTGCCAAGATCTCTCAATTTTTTCAACTTTTCGTCCAATTCTGTGATGCACTTATTCATATCTTCATCCTGCTTACTTGGACCATTGTGGCTCTTTTTTTCCTTCGGATTTTTTATTAGATCAATGCTACTTCCTTGACCTTTGTCTTTGTCGATTGGAGGATTTTTCTTTGGAATTGTCTCCTTCGAAGCTTGAGACTTTTCTCTCTCCTTCTCTTTTGCTTTCTACAGTTCTCTTTGAGATGGTCGGGCTGTTTGGTCGGGTATGATTGCTCAGTCATGTCTGCTCCCCTCCAGGATTTTTCGATATTCCTAAGAACCTGCTCCCGGGGTGATTATATGACGCATGGTCATCCTGACCAATTCGTTCAGGGATGAGATTTCTTTTTGGAGCTCAGATTGTTGCTTTTGAAGCTCATGAATTTGATTCATCGTTGCGAATTGATTTGTTGGAGGATTTGGAAGAATTGAAGGATCTTGTTGGCTTTGGTGCTCGGGAATTTTTTCAATTCCATGCAAGGTTTCGCCCTTTCTCGACCTCCTTTTCGATTAGTTTCCCATAGACGGTGCCAACTGTTCGTCCTCTCAACCGGATGTACCTGCAATAATGAGCTCGACCGAGGAGGTCGAATGTCACCTCCGACGATCTAATTAGGAATCTCTCCGATTAAGGAAGACAAGAAAGCAGTGAACAATAAAGTTTAAAGTAGAGATAGCTCTATTCAGTGTACCTTTCTCTTGTGCCTTCTTACCCTTTTATAGGTTATTCCTGATACCTTAGAGTATGAGTTCGTCTTGAACTAGAACATTGTTTGGACTTCAACAAGGATTTTAATGATTGAGTCTTACTCAAATACGGGTTATTGAATCCCACTTAAATGCCTTTTCTTTGACTACAGATCTTATAGGATTCATCTTAATATCCCGCCTTTATGCTCATTTGACCAACCTTGACTTGGTCGGTCTGGCTTGGTCCAATGCATTCAACCTAGGTTTATCCAAACTGGTTTGAGCCAATTTATTTCCTCTTTATCAAGAAGCATTAAGGACTTAGAAACTCTGATCACCATTGATCTTGATCGAAGAGTTGTGATCTGGTATTGTCGTTCATCCATTCAATTCCTTGCAAATTTCGTGCTTCTGAGGTTTGTTATTATTTTTTCTATTAGGCTGCGTTTGTTTGCTAGAATAAAGGTGGGGTGGGAAAATTCTTGAAATAAGTGTAGATTTCTTACTTTTCTTTTAAATCCCAAAATGGTAGATTGTTTGGTTGCTTGGTATGGGAAAGTGGGAGACAAGTTTCCTTGAATCAAGGAAACTTGTCTGCTGATGTGGCAGCCCAACTTTCCCACCCCATGCTATTTTAAAACCCCACATATTTGGTAGGACTTTGTCGGAAAGTTGGGAAAAGTAAAAAGTGGGACCCACCCCTATCACTTTTCCACAAAACCCTTTCCTTTCCTTTCCTTCTCCCTCACCCCATTACACATGGGATCCACATGTTTTTTCCCACCCCACCTTTGCAAACAAACGCAGTCTTAGAGTTTGGATGAGGTATTAAGATTAGGGTATTGTTTTGGTTTTGGGTTTGGCTATGGGCTGTCTGTGGTCTGGAGTGATCAGCCTTGGTGGGAGTTGAGGTGTTTGTTGGGAGGAAGATGCCATTCATGGAGCGGCAGTCGAGGAGGAAGGATTTCAGACTTGCTTCGGTTAACGCTCTGCAACTGGCTCAAGGTGATGTGGTGAGATTTGCAGAGATGAGAAGCAAAAACCATTTTTGTCAACGAAAGAGAATTGTTCAGGGTGGAACCATTTTGACTTTGAGGTTCTCTAGTGAGATTCAAGAATTTCCAGAGTAGAGAAGGTAAAAGGCAGAAGGGAAAGAGGGAGGAGAATCGTCAAGAATAAAAAACTTTAGGTTAATCGTTAAGAATTTTACTTGGACATGTGTAACTATAGCTAATTTTTTATTTTTTTCAGATAAATTAACTAACAGCAAATCATGAATGATGAAATGGATAACATAAAAGTCTGCATTTATCTTACGGGATCCGGTCATTTGTCAGACTGTTCAGGTACATTAATATATTTTAAATTAGTTACCCAAAAACATATTATAAATTGAGTTTTTGCCTGGACAAGAAACATTGGTAGTTTCTGTCTAGACAACTTAAATATGTTTCCTAAGTTCAAACATTGTGGCCCTTTAAGGAAAGGACATGTGTCCCTGAATAATAGGAATTACAAAAAGTTATCCTCTCAATTTCTAATTCTCTAATTTTTCTCGACTTCTAGTCTCAACATGACATCTAACATGATTTATTTTAGTTTTAAATAATCTTCAAATTAAGTTTTGTAATGCACCGTTTGTTTGTAGGAGTGAAGTGGAAAAAATAGACATGTAAAACTCATATGTAATGGAATAGATAAATAAGAAAGAAAATGAAAGAATTTTATTAAAAAAAATTTCAAATATTAATCCAGCTTTTATTGTATTCTACATTTTTCCACATAATCTCATTAAATACGTAGGACTTTAAAAATTAATAGGGTCAAAAATTAACATGCCACATTAACAGATTCAACATTGAACCAAACAAGTGATACTTTAAAATTCTATGAAAAAATTTATCTTTTACCACCTATTTTTTGTAGGGGTGTCAATTTTCAACCCGAACCGTTGAAACCGGACCGAACCGGTCCGTTATAGCCCGAACCGGCCCGAACCGAACCTTAATGGGCTGTGTTTGGGCTGAAGACCCTCAGCCCGAACGGTTTCGGGCTGGGCCGGGCCAGCCCGTGTGCGGCCGCTAGCCCGAACCGGTAGGCCCGAACCCCAGCCCGTTAACCCGTTTGAATAAATAAAAAATTAAAAAAAAAAAACCCTTATTCCTTACTGGCGCATTAACTCATTGTTCAACTTCAACCCACCCCACATTTCATATTCTTGAGAATTTAAATTTTAAATTTCAAAATTTTCATTATTTTAATTTTTAAATTTTACCAAAATGGTAGCAAACCCTATTTGGCTATTTCATTTAATTTTAGAAACCTACCGCCTTAGTTTTCATTTAATTTTAGAAACGCCACGTTTCATATTCTTGAGAATTTAAATTTTAAATTTCAAAATTTTCATTATTTTAATTTTTTAATTTTACCAAAACGGTAGCAAACCCTATTTGGCTATTTCATTTAATTTTAGAAACCTACCGCCTTAGTTTTCTACTAAAAACAAAAAAGAACCTAATGCCTTAATTCCTTAATCGGTTAATCCTTACCGTTTCTGCCTTTCTGGTTTCACTTTTAGTTGCAGAATTTCTTTCACTGTTTCGTAAAGGATTTTCACTTTTACAATTTTACTTTCTCTGTTCAGCTACTTTCACATTTTACCACTCTCTAGCAAATCTATTTCTTATCACAAGTAATTTTAAGTTGAGCCTTCATATAAATCTAATTTCATTGGGTGAAGATTGTAAGGTTGACCTACACATGATAGAAGAATCTAAATTTTTTATTTTTTGGGGTTGGGGGTGTTTGGATCAAGGCATCAAGCTAATGCCATCACTAGATTTACTTGGAGTCTTCTTCCTCTCTCTATCGTAGTTTTTTGTGTGAAGAGTTGAGGAAAAATAAAAATAAGTTTCAATATTGATTTTTAATTTAGTCCAAACCGTTAGCCCAAACCGAATCCAAACCGTTAGCCCAAACCGCTAACCAACCCAAATTCAAACCACACCAAACCGAAACCGCGCCGAAACCGTTATCTTTTAAATGGGTTGTATTTGGGCTGGGGGATTTTCAGTCCGAAACCGCTCCAAACCGCACCGTTGACACCCCTAATTTTTTCCCATCATGCTCTTAATTCAGCAAACAAATGACACCTAAATTAAATTATCTCTAGAATTGTTGCACTACCCTGTCTCTCTTTCTCCACCTACTAGAATCAATTCACATTTCTCTTCTCCCTCTCCCGCTCTAACCCTCTCACGGGAACGTAGCCGAACTTTTCTCTCTCGTTCCCCCCCCCTTTTTCTTTTTTTTTTTTTTTTTCACCTCGGGGAACCCCCCCCCCCTTGGGAGGGGGGGGGGGGGAAAAAAAAAATAGTATGTCTATATAATTAATTTAATTAATTCAATTTTTTTTTAAAAAGAACCCCGGGACTAGATATCAAAGAGTTTAATATTACCAAAATATATATATCATACTACTATAATAAAAGCATGTACTCTACCTTTTTCGCAAATCTTTTTCTGTCCTTTTCTGTCCTTAGAATTTTCATATATACCAATAATGTTGTATTATTTGTTATGTCTTTAGTTATTTTTGCAAGGATAATTTAGACATTGTAATCATGAATTATTATGAATTTATCCTTAATTTTAATCCTGATTTCTCTCTTGACCTCTTTGAATCTTTCTCAAACTCTGTCGCTCTATCCCTCTGCTTCTCGAACTCTCGCTGAATCTCTCTCTAAATCACCACTATCTCTCACGAGCTCTCTCAATCTCAGTCTCTCGCTCTCTATATCCCTCTCCCTCTCGAACTCGCTCTCGAATCCCTCTTGATCTCTCACGACTTCTCTCAATTTTAGTCTCTCGCTCTCCTTCAATATTTCCAGCAAATTTTAATTTTCTCAATCGTTTCTCCTCACGAGTTGTTCTAATGTTCAACTGTTACTTAAGGTTTATTCTCACTTTTCGGCTTATTTCGGTGATAATTGATATATTTCGGTGATCTCTTTTCAGGCATTGTTTGATGACAAGGGTTGTTATCGATCTCAGAAGATCAGAATGATCGATTTCTTAGGGATTCCAGTTCGTATCTTCAAGAGGTATGCGGAACCAATCTCTTCTATTTATTTATCTTTGTTGTTTCTCCTCTTTTTGTCGTATAATAATAAGCTTGCGGTGGTTGTATACCGGACTTTTATTTGCAAATTGCTTTGTCTGTGGCAAAGCAATGACGGTTGAGATTCATCCATGTCATCAAACTAAAATTTAATGGTCCAGATTAAAAACTGAAAAGTATTATATATAAATATATATATATATATATATATATATATATATATATAATATATATATATATATATATATATATATATATATATATATATATATATATTTTGTATTTTAAGGGTTTTAGAGTTTTTAAATTTACAAACTCAATCCCTGGTAACAGCCGAATCCAAACCCAGTTAAAGATTGATTCTCGCGGTCGGAAAATCCGCCGGCACTCATACCCCGGCAACATTCATGGATTTTTGAGTGTTGAAGCGAACTATGGGAAGCCACAGGAGAGAAGTTCGAAATTTTATTGTTCACTGCAGGATTAAAAGAGTATGCTTCTTTCGTGTTGGATAAAGTTGATCCTAAGGGTTTGATCTCTTGACTCTACAAGGATTCTTGCAAGGAAACAGAGGGAAAGTTGGTGAAGGATTTGTTGAAGATGGGGAGGGATTTGAGTAGGGATGTGATTGTGGACGATAATCCATATACCTACATTTTCCAATCTGAGAATGCACTCCCTGTGCATCGCTTCACCAATGATCTTCAAGCTCAAGAGCTTCAACGGGTGATCAGGATTTTTGGAATTCTCAGAATTCTTGATGGCATGATTTCTTGACGACATGAGAGATGCCATCAAGAATTCTCTCTTATGCTACGGTCAATCAGAAAAACTAGGGAGAGAAACAATCTCTTATGTTACTTCTCAGAACTTCTCTCATACTGGAGATCATCAGTCTTACTTTTAATTGTATTTTCCTTCTGAAATTCTTCCTTTAGAGATAGTTTTTCTTTAACAATCTCTTATGATTATTTTTTCTTTTTTTTTTTCTTTTTTAAATTTATAGTTGCTTCAATTTTTTTCTTTCAATTTTTTTCTCCATATATCACTACGTGCATTTGCACGTACGTTTTTTACTAGTATATATATATATATAAAAAAAAATTTAAAAAAAGAAAAACCCCTAATATTTTAAACAAACCCCTCCCACAAAAAAGAAAAGAACGGTTTTATGGTTACTAAGACGGTCTTGCTTTATGGCAGCCACAGCAGTAAACGACATAGCATAGATTAATTACAAGTCAAATTTCGAATAAAAATTCAATACATATTCAAAACATGCATTATTTGCAACCAAATGTGTCAGAGCATTACCGTACACACAAAAACATCCATAAGATCGTAGAACATTGTTTTCCCCTTTATATCTTTCACATTTTCTGGAAAGCAAATGGTATGTCATCCGAAAAGCTAACAATCAAGTACCACAAATAGTGGCCATTTGAACAGTCTACAGTACACGCAGTAAGTCATTCAATCAGCCTATTACCACAGTTTTTCTTCTACTAAAGCCACAGTAGATAGCCACTCTTACTCATCAAGCAACAGCTGCAGCAGCAGGTTTTGTTTGATCTTCACCTGGTGCTGCTGCTTCCCAGAAGGTAGTCTTCTTTCCAGTCTTGGATACAGTCTGCAAAACTGCTTCAGGTTGTACATTGCCTTTGACAGTCACCTTCTGCTCCTTCAAATCAATGTCAAATGATTCCACACCTGACCACGGTCATAAAGGAACCATATCAAGATTAGATCAACCAGGTGCTTGCCAAAGGTTTTCTTTGCAGATTAATTAGAAAGACACATAAATGAAAAATAAATCAATAAGACAGGGTAACCATCTTCCATCAGCACAAGTTGATACGGCAAATTAACTGTGCACCATTTTAACTAGTCAACGCTGCAGTCTAGAGTTGAAAGGCTACTGTATTGAGCCACTCAGTCGCCATATGGGATTTGGTCATTTATCACCAGACAACCATGTGGCTAACTTATGGATCAAAAGACGATAGCTGATGCATGCAACAGCATTCACATTCAGAATGGGCATGGGTGTTCGTGGACACAAATACACAAATAGAGGCATCACTCGGAATGTATCAGTTAACACAACCATCTAATATACCAGAACCTCAAAGGTAGAACTTCTTACCATCTGTCTGAGAGGGTGCAAAAAATAATTGTAGTTTGCCAAGTGCAGAACTCATGAAATTTTTTGGGTTTTGTCTAGTGCTTTTGGTGATTTGTATTCATTAAACAACATATATTGTGGTTAAAATAAAGTCTTGATTGTAGAAAGCAATCTGATGTCATTCAAGTAATATCTCGGAAAAAGCAACAAAAGGTAAAATAAAGCCAGCTAGAAGTGAAGGCTATGCTGACCTTGCATTCTCCCAAGCACCCTCTTTACAGCCCCAACACAACCCTCACAAGTCATGGCAACATTGAGGACAATTGTCTGCACTTGGAATCAAAAGAATTTTCAGGTTAGAAACGTTATTACCAGAAAAACAAAATCAAGAATATTACTCAATTGATCAATTTAGTGTTTCTGTGGAGCTGGAAATCCACGATATCCCAGAGCACCAATGTCTTAAGATTTATAATAATTAAAAAACCTCGAAAGAAATGAGGCACAGGTATTTGATTCTACACATTTGAATTGATTATAAGCTCATAGTCCTTTTGTTTGCCATGAAAAAGGTATAAAAACAAGTAGTTGGGAAATAGTTTTATGCATACTATCGAAAGGGTAATGGCAAAAGAAGATCATTAGTGAATAGACTGCACGAGTTAATGTATTGGTAGTGTAGAAACAAGCTTAGAATCACATTTGGGATATAAATAGAAAATTAGCAAATGCATTAGCTTATATTAGTGGAAGTATCTCTTTGGTTTGTGAGTACATGCACGGATTAGAGAAACAGGTTTTAGAGGAACACCAAAAAAATAAATAAATAAATAATTAGATAAATCAAACGAGCCAGTTTTGATGTAAATTTAAAAGATGAAATGGAAAAAGACAATCAATTGTGATTGACTAATCATAGAAATAGACTTAACCGCGTAAAATGATTATGATGCAACTCTTCAGACAGAAGAATCATTGACCATTAAAAAAAAAGGTTCAAGTAAAATTGAAAATTATAATGCTGTTGAGTTGCTCGAAAATTAACAAAATAGAGTTCGGATATGCTAACCTATGTGGTACCCTACAAACAAGGGGCACGCCTCACATGTCAGGGCATGGGCTCCATACCTGACATGTGGCGCCAAACCCATGTGTCATAATCTGATTGAGGGGTAAAGCATCTAGACTCAAAGAAATATGTATAAAAACCATGAACTACCTGTTTGATGATAAGAAGATCTTAATCCAAAAGATTCAACACAAAAGAAACAAAAACAACAAATTTGGATATAGTATTGAAGATTTTCTGATGACTTACCAAATAGTCAAACTGTAATGCGCCAAGTTTTAATTTCTTAATAATTCAGGGAAAAACTACGGAGTATTCTAACCCAGCTACTAGTCTTGGGTTCATTCATGTGGTTCAGCATGACAATCACAAGAACCAGGATTGGTCTATGGTTAAATCAATGGTAAGACCAAGGGTTTACCATGAGGCCCATAGCTGGGTACATTCTAGATTCCAAATCAGTCGAACTAGTGGATGACTATCATCCATGTTATTCAACTCCTTTCCATGGATCAAAGATGAGGTGAACAGGATGCTGCAGGAAGTGTTATGTGTTTGAATATACCCATGCATAAAACATTATTCTATTGCTTATGGCAATTACTAATTGCATAATAACATTAACAGTTATTGAACTTCTCCATAGAAGTGATGCAGTTCAGAATAACAAGGTCACCAACAAACCATTTGTCAATCTGGACCAGGCTTAATTTTGAGTGTCCAATGGCTTATACAGGCTACGGGCTTAATTTGGCTTTACTTCTGTAATGGACCAATTCCAAAAGACCAAATACAAGGACTTTAATACCAAAAGGGATTGGTGTTACTTTCGATGATAATAAGTTTTATTCTTTATTTTATTAGTGCTGCTATAAGCCATGAATGGATGAGCTACATTCCAGGCCCCCAGTTTCTATTTTATAAAATTATAAAATAGCTTCTACTTCTAAGAAGATTTCCAGCTGTCACCCCCCTGATGATGATGGCAGCAGGACCCAGATGATTGCAGAGTACCTCCTCTCCTGCCAGAAGTTGGCCCAGTTTACCTGATTTTCACAAGTTGCATCTATTGAGGAATAGTTTCTGCAACGCAACAGCAACTCTACAGCAGCACAAATATGTTTCCCCTTGTCGCTTATTCGCACATACAGTCATGCAACACTATGAGTTTTTCTACAACCCGGCAGAAGTTTTCATGGTGTCACAGAAAAGACTGGCACCTCTATAAATAGAAGTGACCCCTATCTAACATAGGCCCAGCTTATAAGTCGGAGAGACCCTACATGCATTTCAGCATCCCATTTTGTGTTCAAGGCCATTTTGGCCTCTCTATAGCCTTGATTTGAAAGCCCACTCTCTCTTTCAAGCATAGCCATGTTAGCCGAATACATGACCCGTTTGACATTCTTGTAGGCCTATACCCTATTCAAAGCCCCAAAAACATCTGTCCCGTTTAAGTGGAGGACCAAAGTCAGTGAAGCTCTTACTCTGTCTGTGTATGGAGAACACTCACTTCAGCCATTACTCTGCCTAAAATACCTTTGTCCCATTTGAGTCAAGAAGTACCAAAGTCCATTGGTGAATCATTGCTTCATCCATGTATGGAAAGCGTAGAGTTGTTATATCACCAGAATACAAAACCAATTGTGATCCCAGGATGCTGGTCCAATCATTTGCTTCCCCTGAATCGGGAGATTTCTGGTATTACATTTTGATGTCATTAGGATATAGGTATACGTTTTACTCCGTCATATTTGTCATAACAAAGATCATTAAAGCATTTGTTTGTGCCTGAACCATCATATTGTAGCCGTACATATGCTTTGAGGACAAATGATGAGAATGTTCGACTTTAATGCATCTAGGCAAAAAACTGGTCCAGCTGGGTGAGAATGGAGAAAATACATTCCTACTATTGCAACTTCAATGCTTACCACAAATCTAACCAAGACTAAAATGGAATCAAGTAACTGAAGCCATAGGTTGTGCTACGATGATGGGTTCTAGGCCCTAATCTTAGATGGCAACTCCAATCAATGTAGAAGCATGATTCAATTCCCCTCAAAGACAAAAACCATTAGGAGCATGAGTGGCATGCGTAATCCAAGGAACAAACCTTCCCCCCGGGCCCACGCAGCACTCCCCTGGTTCTGGTCATGGTGCCTAGAAAGGAACTCTCCTCACCATATAAGGGGTTTCTTATGTTGTTAATTTCACTCAAGTTACAGAGGAAAGTGTACCCACTACCATTGCTTTGAGAAATAATTAAGCCTTGAGCCTATGAGTTTTGTGAAAGACAACAGTATGGTTTTGTGGATTCAAAATTGCCTTACTGCACGGAAGCACTAGGGAAATCTCAGTAGAATGCCAAGGCTGTAGCCTATGGGATTTCCACTTCATAGTTAGGTATGATGCCTAGCATATCCTTTCTTCTATCCTTTTCTTCTTCCTTTCTCCTTGGTTGAGGCACTAATATTGTTTCTGTTTCCAATCAGTTACAAATCACACATAACATTGAACCTGTTTCCATAGCTCCAGGATCAGTAAGCTCTTTTTTCAACTCAACCAACGATTTCAGGAAGTTATTGATGTTCTGCTCTAATCTGCCTGTGCATTAGTATAGTTTCTATTTTCAGTATTGTTTTTAATTCGATCAGTTTATTTTCAGTTTACTTCCTAACATGGTTTTCAAAGCGTCCGCCAAGGCAGTAAGGGGTTTTTCAACCACCTAATTTGCCACCGCTTTGTTTACATGCAATTTTTCAGCTGTTTTTCCATCAATTTGCTACTGCTTTGTCACTTTGTGCGCTTTATTGCTGCCTAGACACCACAACGACCTTTTTTTGACAATTTGTACATAATAATATTTTTTCTTTTTCTTTTTCTTTTTTTAAATCAAATTTTATTCTACAAAGTCGTATATGAACTTAATAGTTAGTCATTTGGGAATCGGGAATCAGAAATCAGTGAATCATTAAATGGATAAGGCACTTATTTGGCCTCACACTATTATAAATGTAAAGTAAAAATGTAAAATTACTACTTTCATTTTCATACTTATAATTTGATATAGTTCGTAATCATTTGTTGTGATCCTTGATGAGATGAACTTATGTTTGTGTTCTTTTTTGGATAATCTTTCATAATTATGATTCTTGAATTTTATTTTTTTTGGATGAATGTGATTCTTGAATGTTTGTTTAGCTTATAATAAAAATTTATTACTTTAAAAATAATTGCATTGAAAAAATTTGACCCAACTGCTTTGGTCGCCTTATTGCCGTCTAAGCGATGCTTTGTCGCCGAATTGCCTAGACGGAGCCCCAACCGCTTTGGTTGTTTTGCTGCCTTAACAAACATGCTTTCTAATTTCACCAGTTGCTATTTTCTATCAGACTTTAGCTTATAATTTCTGCATTAGTTTCAGATTTCTAAGTTCCATTGCTACTTTCAACTGCTTCCTAAGTCTTTTCTTCAAAAACTCTCTATTTTCTTATCACCGTTGCTAAATTCACATCCATTTATTAGATCTTTACTAAATTCTAATGGTTTCTTCCCACCTTAACTGGGACACTTGTCTATGTTCTGTCAACATTTGGTAGACCTGCAGAGCAATACAGAAAATCTCTTAAGTCTGGTTCAACATTGCTCTGTGATTCTGGTTTCAACTTGGGATACTAATCTTTAGCTTCGACTGACTTAGGATCCCTTCAGAAAGTGAGAGTTATCCCTAGGACCCCTCTACAAGTATCATTATGAAGTTTTAAGTTTTATTAAAATTGTGAGGTGTGGTATTACAGAAAACAAAGTAATCAACCTAGATTCAATTCCTCTGAAAACATATCACTAATTGATCGATAAGCTTCCGAGAGACGAGAATCCGGTTCCATATAATTCATCATATGATTTTACTGAAACACGGCAAGAACGGGAACAAACAATACCAGATTTCTAACAAGAACGTTCCCAGATTGTTTCCAGATTCTCTATTAAATTAATGAAATTAAGATAGACAACCAGAGGAATTGGATTTGGACCAACACACTAGTAAACAAAACAGATCAAACAGCGAAAGAAAAAAAATGTCATAATCATGTCACCACAGGAACTGCGTAAAATAAGTACTGATTTAAGCTAAAAAGAAAGCAACAGTGATTATAGACACACGTCTAGAGAAAGCCGAAATGGGTCTATAGAAAGTATTCTCTTTTCCTCTTTTATTGCAGAAAAATTGCAAGAAAACTGAGAACCCTACAAAGAGTGGCAGAGAGAAAAAGGGGAGAAAGCCAGGAGGAATACCTGAGACATTATCGCGAAGTGAAAGACACCAAAGACGCAACGCAAGCAATTGCCGTGTCTCTGACCGAGTTGGAATCACCGATCACCTCCAGTTCCTTGTAATTCATTTTAAGGGATATATAAAGCAGCAGCTAGCTGGCGCTATCCTGGCATCATGCACCGGCTGGCGTGGAAAATGTACAGAAACTATATTTTTTTATGGGTAATTTTCATTGACGCCAGTGGATTTTTTTTTTTTTTTTTTTTTTTGGGTAGGAAAATTGACGCCAGTGGTTAGGTTCAAGGTTTAAAGTATCCCACGATACGATACGATACGATACGTATCTTTATTTGATTAAACCGATACGATAAATCTTGATACGTCTTTCCATTAAATTACACTAAAATACATTAGTCAGAGCGATACAACATTCGATACAGGACGATACGTCTCTTAAAATCACCTAACCGATACGATACTCGATACCGATACTTTAAACCTTGGTTAGGTTTATCTCATTTTTAGTCAAAAAAAACTAGGACTTTGCATTTGCCTTCCCCTGTGCTATAAAAAACCAATTTAAGGACAAATTATCTCTTTTATAACCAATTTGCCCTTTTTTTTATTATATTTTTTTTTCGTACTCACCCCCACCTACCATTAAACTTGTAATTCCCTTTCAGTCAAAAAATTATAGAAAAGTCCTAAAATTTAAATAAATTTTAAAAAATGACCAAAATACACTTATATGTTAAAATGACTCAAGTACCCCTTAGCTTAAACCCTATTTGCAAAGTAAAATCTTAGCCGAAATAAATGAAGAGATTCTCCCTTCACCCATCTTCATTTCCCATTTGCTCAAATCAACTAAGAAACAAACACCCATCTCCATTTAAGGTTAATCTTTGCAAATAAGGTTTAAGCTAAGGGGTAATTGAATCATTTTAACATATAAATGTATTTTGGTCATATTTTAAAATTTATTTGAAATGACTTTTCTATAATTTTTGAACTAAAAAGGGAGTCACAATTTTCATGGCAGGTGGGGGTATGTATGTAAAAAATTTAAATTAAAAAAGAAAAAGAATAAAGATAAATTGGTCATAAAAGTGATAATTTATCCTTAAATTGACTTTTTCTATAGCACATGGGAGGCAAATATAAAGTCTCATTTTTTTTAAACTAAAAATGACATAAACCAAACCTCAGGGGGTCCAGATGAAAATTAACCATTTTTATGATAAAAAAAATTGGGTAGATATTGGTTGTAGTAACTACAATCAGTATGAGACATAACCTCATTGCAGGTGGACCCTATATGTCTTGTTGTCAAACTAAGTAACCAGTCTTCAGTCTTTAGTTGTATCATATTTTAAATTACAAACTTCTAGCTTGGATGTGATTGATATCATAATTGCCAAAATATGAAAAGGGTGGGAGATAGTTAGTTTATCTCCTTACCTATGGTTAGATATTTTTCTAGTGTTTGATCACACCAAATACATAGAAAAATACATTTATCCAACGTACTTCTTCACAATAAAGCCACATAAAATAAAGAGCAAATTGTATGTAGTTGTTTTTTTTCCTCGCTGAACTAACTTAGATGCACCATCAAGGATAGCTATTACATATAATTTAAATATTATGGCAAGACTTTGCTCCTAGTCCCAAGGGAATTCCAAGTTTAACCTCCTAATTGAAGGTGAAATTCAAGAGGATTCCAACTCTAACCTCTTACTTGGAAATGTTAATTTTTTCAATTTCCATCCCAACAAAAAAATATTTTATTATAAACAAAACCCCAAAAAAAATTTAATCACACCAATAATTTATTAATTATAAAAAAAAATAATATTTATTTTTAAATAAAAAATAAATTTTAAAAAAAAAAACAATCAAATATTTAAACACCCCCAAACACACCCGCGGGGGCCCCCCCAAATACCCCACAAAATCTTTTTCCCCCCCCCCCCCCCCTGTCTGCCCAATCATATTTCTTCCGGCCCCCCCCTTCACCCCCCGGCTGGATTGATTATATTATTAAAAAACTCAATCAAAGTGTTAAAGCCATGGTACAAAATGTCGGCGACATATCGCCGACACAGGGCGATGTCGCCATGTCGCTGGGGGGCGATATGACACCCCCCAGCGACACCGACATCGCGAGAAGTCGGTCGATAAATCGCCGACTTCTCGCGATAAAAGGGCGAAATTCGGGCGAATTTCGTTCGAATTTTTTTTAATTTCTCTCTCTTCTCTCTCTCATTTTTCGCACTTTTCACTATATTTTCGTCCGATCTTCGACATCTACGGGTACATCTTGCTTCCTTGTTGCCGGATATCACGTTGTTTCTGTCGATCAGTAGCCGTTCCTTCGCACGATCCGAGAGTTTTTTCGTCAAACAAGTAACCATTCTTATCCAAGTAATTTTTCACAAAATGCATGCTATATGATGTTGGATGATTTTGAAATTAATATATGTTGAATACCATGTGACGATCTACGATTTCACGGAGTCGGAATTTTTTTCCGCAAAGTATTTAATTTTTTTATTTTTGTGGGTAAAAAATGATATTTTGATTATCTTGTATGATTACTTTTTAAGTGATACAGTGGTTGTATGATGATAGAAAAAACATATGTGGAACTCCGTGAGCCGATTTACGGACTCACGGAGTCGAAATATTTTTTGACCCAAAAATAAGTTATTTTATTTTTCAAAAAATATTCTGATATTAATAAAAATATCAATAATTATGAAAATGCAAAAAATAGGGGAGAATGGGGGGAAATGTTTTGAAAATTATGGAATAATTATATAAGTATTTTTCAACTGTTGGTTGTGTTGCCCATGTGGCTTCATCGCCGGTTTTGATATGGGCAGCTATTTTTATAATTATATCATACATGCAATATTCATAATTTCATATATGATTGTTTATATGTGTATAAACAATTATAATGATGTTGTTATTTGTTAATGTTATTTGAATGCAACAGTTATCATGTCTGCTGGTGGGAGTTAGAGGGGAACTGGGTCTTCCCAGGGTGGACGAGGACAGGGACAGGGACAGGGTCAAGGACAGGGTCAGGGACAACTTTGAGAGATCAGCGGTAGGAGGGAGGGCCCGACCCGACATGGCAATATTGTACGGCTATTGATGGAGACAAAAATAAACCGAGTGTAATTTTTGTCACAAAAGAATATACTCGGGTGGCATCGGTAGGTTCAAGGGTCACATCATTGGGAGTTCAAAGGATGTGACTAAATGCACAGAGGCCCATCCAGATGTAATCAAGTTACTTAGGGATTTACAAAAACAAAAGGGGAAGAAGAAAGATGATCGGAGGAAAGTCAACAGAGCACTAGATGATGCGGTGCGGGGGCCGTCATCATATGTGGATGATTCGGATGATGATAGGGATGTTGATCCTGTTGATGTGGACGAGAGATCGGGGAGGAGAGGGATATGCGGCGGGCCATGGCGAGAGAGCGGACGATTGCACCATCGGGGAGCAAGATATGGCCGAGCTAGAGCTACGGGAGCTGGTCCATCTAGGCCTACGGGGGCTAGACCTTCGATTCGGGGGGAGGGGTGGTGTATTTGGCATGTTTGGCGGATCACGAGTCGGCGGGCCCCTCATACATCGAGGTTCGAGACCGTTCGGTGCCACTACCACGGCAACCATCCGATTATCCACGCCGTCCGGACCCAACCATGGAGCAAGATCCTGATACATTCGGGAGAAAAGGGGCCAAGCAGCCCAAGATATCCGGTGCATGGAAAGGTATGGCAAAGAAGGTAAAGAAGGCAATGTCAAAGTGGATTTATTACAATCACATCCCAGACAAACACGACACGGGGTCCATACTATACGAATATGATTGATACTATTGCGGTGGCGGGCCACTGGATATAGTGGTCCCAACCCTACGAGTTGATGACCACCCTCCTTCAAGAGGAGAAGCAAGAGCTGCGGGAGTATATTGATAGTATGAAACCCTTTTGGGATACTTATGGATGCACCATCATGTCCGATGGATGGACCGGCCCGACGAGAAAGTCCATCATCAACTTCATGGTATCTTGTGATTGGAGAAGCTGTCTTCTTGAAATCGATGGATGCTACTTGGTCATACGAAAGACCACGGATATATCATGGGTCTCTGCGGGATGTGATCGACCAGGTTGGTAGGAAAAATGTGGTGCAAATTGTCATCGACAATGGCTCCAACTATAAGAAGGCCGGTAAAGTGTTGATGGCTTCACTGATTATAACCTTATGTGGACACCTTGTGCTGCACATTCAATTGACCTAATCTTTGAAGGACATTGGAAAAATCAGCATTGTCCACAACACCGTTGAGAGTGCAAGACAGGTAACCAACTTCATCTACAATCATAACGTTGCTTTGGCAATGATGCGGAGATCATGTGGAGGTGAGTTGGTGCGACCTGGTCCGACAAGATTTGCGACAAATTTTGTCGCCTTGAGCAGCATGCAAGATAAGAAGTCGGGCCTCAGATCCATGTTTGCATCGCAGGAGTGGTTTGATTGGGCTGGATCCAAGTAAGATAACTATCTACTATTTCATCTTATAAATTATTATATTTATATTATGAGTTTATGATTATCTTGTATGATATTTATTGTCTATTGACTTAATGAGTTTGTGATAATTCAGCACGACCAATGGGCGCGCCGCACAGTACACAATATCATCTGATGATTTTTGGAGATGTGTTACTGTAGTGTTGCAGACCATTGATCCTATAGTAAAGGTCTTGCGTATGGTGGACTCTTCCTTGAGGGGACCCACTATGCCCCATTTGTATGCATCCCTTGAGCATATGAAGGATGCTATAAAGGCAGCAAACCCTAGAGGACATCGGGCTTTCTTAGATATTGTCGATGCACGATGGACAGCTCATCTGATGCATCCTCTTCATAGGGCCGGTAAGTAAATATTCTGGGTTGTTGATTTGTAGTAGTAGACTTGTAGTCTTGTAGACTTGTGGGCTTGTAGCATTGTAGGTATTGGTACTTTGGTAGTTGGTACTAATTTTAAGCTTTTTTAATTATGCAGCATATTTTCTAAACCCTAAGTATCAATATAGTCAACATTTAGGGTTGGACACAAACCTATTGGATGCCCTGATACAGGTGATAATGAAGTTGGAGCCAGATGAGATGGTCCAATCATTTTGCCACAATGAGGTGAGACATTGGGAATTTCAAACGATTAGTGAGTTGTATTAATTGTTTAAATAATTTAGATAACCAATCAATACTAATGATTGTATTATTGCAGATCAAATTGTTTAGAGATGCATTTGGGTCTTTTAGTGGAGCTGGTGCTGTACGGGGCAGAGAAACCATGGATCCAGGTTAGATACTTATATAGTTACATCCTTAGGGCTTAGATGCATAAATGTTTTGAGTCTTTTGACTTTTGAGTTTCTAACTTAATGTTTTTGTGATAATGCAGCTGAATGGTGGTATCTCTATGGCAATAGTTCATCAAACTTGCGAAGATTGGCAATCAGGATCCTGTCTCATACTTGCTCTGCCTCTGGATGTGAGATGAATTGGAGTACATTTAGCATGATCCACTCCCAGAGGAGGAACCGGTTGGGAAGCCAGCGTCTAAATGACCTCGTATTTATTCGCTATAATATGAGGTTGAAGCTGCAATATGCCGGGGGAGCGGGCTCGAGAATGAAAGGCAATACATCAATCTCGATGATATATTTGATGTTGCCGAAGATGACCAAGATCCCCTCACTCGGTGGATGTTGGACGGGGGTGAGCCGGTATTGGACCAACCTTGGAGGGAGGCCTGACCCAGAAACTAGCTCAAGCTGCGGGGGTTAATGTGGGTGAGTATATGGCCACTTGAAGAGGGTCGAGGCACATGCGAGGCAGCTGCCACTGCTGATGAGGATTGGATGATGGCACCAGGCACGGAGGAGCCACAGGACAACAATCCTGATGACACACTCTCACCTAGTCAGACTGGTGGAGATGATGATGGTGGTAGTGGTAGTGGTGGTGGTGGTGGTGGTGGTGGTGGTGGTGGTGGAGGCATTGGAGAGCGTATACATGTTCCACTACCAGAGACACAGCAGCCCCCACTCAGATACACTGGGGAGAGTCATTTTGATCATGCCACTCAAGATTATGATCATGGTGGTGATTATCAGCGTGGTCGTTAATATCCTGATACGAGGCCGAGCCACCATCAGAGGGGAGCTGGCCATGACTATGTTAATCCTTGGGATGCGGCGATTGCGTCAATGGGGTCCATGAGCTTGGATGAGTCTGTAGGCTCCACATCAGGTTATTGGCCTACGGGTAATTATGGTGTCCCTCTCCCTCCTTCAGATGGACAGTATGATATGGGAATTAGTAACCCCTCTAGTTCTTCGTATCATGGGAGCTATGGTGTCCCCTCTAGTTCTTCGTATCATGGGAGCTATGGTGTCCCTCTCCCTCTTTCACAATCAGAGTCATTCGTACCAACAAGGGCATCTGATGGCATGCAGTACGTTCCTTGGCCCTATTCTCACTTCCCTCAAATTGGAGTTCTCATGGCAGCGGAAGATGACCGCTATAGAACTGCAGTTAATGATTACTTAGACAATTTTCAATATCGTATGAGATGGGATGAGTATGTGAATTTGTTGGGGGGGCATCAATGGAGACAGTCTGAGTCAGAGGAATTCGATCCACCTAGGCACAGTACTTGGTACTGAGAGTTTCAGATTTTATATGGTTGGATGACTTTTTTTTTCCCCCCCCCCCCGCCCTTTGCTGTCACCCTATCTGGCATACCCGAGAGTGTGATCCACAGCCCGAAGATCAGGTATCGAGTGATCAGCCTCCCACAAAAACAATAACATAATCATGAACAATCATAATAAAAGTGCGGAAGATAAACCATAGATCCAATAAAGAAAGAATGAATCATAAATGAATCAGAATGATAGATATAATCAGAGTATCAAACAGATAAGTAAAGTGAGGCAAAAATCCCACTCTACAACCAGCGGAAAAGTAGCTCTAAAGAGAATAAACTAGACAAAATCTAATCCCAGTAGCAAGTACATTGGGTAACTAAATTGTTCTCCACTTTATAGACAACATCCTTATAAGTGTAAATCTCATAAATGGCACAAGGACGCTTCCACTCAATGGTCGGACTAAGCATCGTACGGAGCATAACCACTCGCGGGATCTTCAGTGTAATTGTGGTAACCGCAATCACCTTCCTGGAGATATGCCTCTTCACCTTGCGCTTCTTCATAGGGACCGTCATAATACTCAGTACTTGCAGGATAGTCTAACAAACATTGTACAATAAAGGAATGAGTTTCAAAGAAACTCGGTAAAGCGATTAAAATCCATAATAACATAAATGGCAGGATTTCCAGAACAAACATAAATGCAATATGATATGAGACAAGCAATGAATGAATGAATCTAACTCTATGTATGTTGGTCTCTATTGGCAGACATGCTTTAAGTCATAGCACCGTACTTCTTTAGGAAAGTCCACTCACATCCTCAACCATTTAAGATATCTTGGATTCTCTCACGGATCATTTCACCGGTCTTGAGCAGCCGATTGGTAATGGGTCCTTCATCCCTCAGGACAAACCATGGCAGGGGGTTAAGTCAACACACTCTCTCACAACCATTTGGTATAAGTACTGGCGCATGTCAGGGTAAAACCTAGCCAAATGCAAGTCTTCTACTTAGTTACATCAAGTAGATCCAGATACGTCCATTCCTCGTCCCTGACGATCCTTTCCGGTATCCTTCACACTAGAGTCCTCATAGTCCCTGACTACGGACTCATCAACCCTATTGATCATCCACATATGGTAAACGGGAAGCTCTCACGTCCTCTCACGGGTTGGTTACCGGTCTTAAGCGCCCGTGAGCCCAAGTCTAACCATATGCAACCCTACCAATAAATGGCCCCCACAATGTGATTCCTGTCCTCTCACGGGTTGGTTACCGGTCTTGAGCGCCCATGAATCCCCATTGCTACCACGGGTCGTTCGGTCTCAATACCCCTCCGATTAGGGTCTGACATAACAGGACATCCTAGCCAAACACTACTAGACAATCCTAGATATGTCATCCAACAGTTTAGGAAGGTGTCCAGAGGGCATCTCCGGTAACATCCCATAATATTCCCGTAGTAGTCCAAGGACAGAAGTGTCAAAAGGACACCTCTCCTTTCCAAACCATACTTAAGCATACACATGCATCAATTCATATCATCACATATATGGTAACTTCATATATGGAAAGAAATCAATAAGTACAATCAACTTGTATATAATTGGTAAGTAAATCATACATGAATCAATTTAAGCAATGCTACTGTAATCAAGGTTATGCAGCAGTGGTATATCGTTGTAAGAATCTAATTTAGGAAACATGTCAATGATATTCAAATATAGAAACTAGATTCATGCTATCTATGTAATTAAGGAAACAACCATCCTTACCTTTTATAACTCGCAAAGGAATCCTAAGAAATCAAGTAAGATCTTGGCAAACTTGAGAAGAAGGTCCTAAACAAGTATATACAACATATTAGGAAAGATCCCTAACAGAAAAGATACCAAAACATCCAACACAGACCAATTCTGGAGTTGCTGTACCCATTGGTCGAGTGGATTGGTCGACTGGTCCAGTCGACCAATCGATCGACCAATGCGAGACGATAGCCTAAAAAAAACAGAGTTTTAAGATATGAAATCCGAATTTGGTGGTTCAAAAGGGTACTAATCAAGGGGTAAACTACATTAGTAGTATTCTAACATATAGGGGACCTCAAAACACCAATCAAATCAAGACATCAAGATCCAAATTAGGAAACAAAAAGTTACCATAATTAGATCATCCATGGATCTTGATGAATTCGAAATAGAAATCAAAGACAAGAACAATAGGAGGATGGATCATTGCTTCAGGTAAAGGTATCATGAAAACATACTTAGATCTTAAAGGAAAAAGGCTTAGAAGCATAAATCTAAATAAGGAAATAAAACCTACCATATATGTAACTACCATGCTTCATGAAGAACACATAGTATGGTAGAAGAGAACAATTAGAGATTGATAGATCATGGATCATGGAAAGAAAACACAGTAATTAACTACTAACATGATCAATATAGAAGATCCAAAGAGATCAGAATTCAAATCAGAAGTTTAACAAGATTAGATCATGGTTTGATCATGATTCCTTCAAAAGCTTGCAATGATCATGGTTAAGATCATTGTTCTAGCCTCAAATCCTTAGATGATCATGAGAACATGTTCAGAGATGTTTGCAACAGAGAATGCAGCATCTCTTCTACTGTCTCAACTCAAAAGGAAAGAAAAACAAAGATGGAGGAGAAGAAGAGAGAGTAGACATACCTTTTGATGCAAAAGGAAGAGTTTCGACGAAGATCCGTCAAGAAAACACCAAGGATGCAAGGGAGATGACTTGCAGAGGTCTTTGGTTCGTTCCAAAGAGTTTGGAGGCAGCAAATACGAAGTGGACTCGAGATTGGACTTAAATAGAGCAAGAAAAACCTAATTGCCAAAGACAAGCACTCATTGGTCGAGTGGATTGGTCGACTGGCCCGATCGACCAATCACGACCAATGCCGACAAAGAAGTCCAAAACAGGAATTGAAGGCCCAGATCAAATCCAATCCTAAAGGGGTTTTGCACACAAGTCAAGTGACTTACCTAATCGGTAGAAATGCCTTCAAACCAAGATAGAGAGCACTCCAAGTCCATCAACTAATCCGATCTTCATCAAGATTCAGTTTCCATAAATAGAACTTCATCATCAACTTTCATGGATCCAAAGCCAGACACCAAGTCCTCCACTGGGATGGCCCAAAGCTGACTTCTTACTTTACTTCGGGTCATCGGACCTACAAATAACAAGGTTTCCGGGTCAAGGTTAGGGCTGGGTTTCACATTATGTATTACAGTATTTGTACAATAAATTGTAGACTTTATATGATTTGGTTTTATGAGTTTTTAGGTTTTTAGTTTCGGGGCTTTCGTCCGCGTATAGTAGGACATGGGTCGATTAAGAACATTAGTTTAGGTAATGTTTTAGATCAAAATAACACTACCAATGTGTTTATTAGCCTCAAATTAGGCTACACATCAAATTTCAGGTCAAAATGACCAAAAAAACCCATCGAAACAGGGGTTCGATTTTTCATCGAACCCCTACCAAAAGTCGCCCGACTTTTGGCGAAATTTCGGCCGTGTCGCCATGTCGCCAAGGAGCGACACGGCGACACGGTTCGAAATTTCGAACTATGAGTTAAAGCAGTGGTTGGCCTACCAGTTCGGTGCAAATCCTTAAGGCGGTTCAAGTTACGCGGTTCAATTCATATTCCACTTCTTTTACATTTTCCAAATCAATCAAAAGCGGGCATTCCGTTGTTACTCCCAGTTCATTTCAAAATCTTTGGTCGCAGAGGAGCAGACGAAGCCCTAGTACCTTGAAGCAGCAAGTAGAAGAAGAAGATTTTATAGCTTGAAGCAGGAAGCGAAAGCAGAAGAAGTAGCTTGAGTCGTAGATCATTTCCCAGTTTTTGATCGAAGGAGAAGAACAATCTTGAAGCAGAAGAAATAAGTCCTAGTTTGAGATAAGGTTCCAGCTTTATGGTCTTAAGGTTTTGAAGAAGAAGAAAGGTTCCAGCGTTCTTTCCTCACTGTTTTAAGGTTCCAGCAGCCCTAGTGATGCGTCCAAAATCTGCTCAGCCCTTGGATCTCCACGTGATGTCCTGCAAAATGAAAGCGTCAGATGTGGCCCGACCGCTGGGGTCGGGAGTCCACCTCCGAAGGCTAAGTCGGTTGATGAACTTAATCACAAACGGCTCTGCTAGAAGCACAGAGCTAAGGAATGAAGAACTGGGAAAGGTGATCTAGATAGCAGATCGCGGATAGTTTAGGTCTATCAGTATGTATCTGAACCTGAGTCTCAGATAGTATTCTTTTTGATCGATTGATCCGTCGATCCCCTCCCTCACCTTGTATGGTAGTGAGGTTTATATAGAGTGTACCTTCGAATCTCCTTCGTTGGATGCACTTGAGCCTTCTTCGGGTAGTCGTTGGATCTCATTAGTTAGATCCGTTGAGCGATAGACTTCTACTAGTTTGGCCTAGTAGAGGACTCCTGAGATAACCTTTAGGTTATGCGATGGTTATCCCTTCGATAATGATTATCCGCAGCCGTCAGTTTGTGTCTGCCATCATTAGGGTGATTACCCTAATCCATAAGTAAGATTAGGGCACGCTTGTAGCCGAATAAGCTTTCTTCTTCAGCAAGCCATCTTCCGGATCCGGTTCGCTCGGGAGAGATTAGGTTTTCTCCGTCTCGACCGGGGTCGAGGGTCGGACCAGGTATGAACCCGGTCTGATGATAAACTCTCCATATCACGAGCCCCCCAGACCAAGCGTTCGGTCGATCCCGAGGGCTTGGTTTTTAACTGGGTTCGTCGTCAGGTGATGATCTCTGCGTGCTTCATTAAATGTCATATCACATTTAATGCGGTGGTCACTTTTCCTCGAGCATTGTGAGTGTAAGGCCACATATCTCGTTGCAGTTGATCTGTCGTGGCTCATGTCATCCAAGCGACGGTTTCTGAACGCCTATTTCGGATTCGTGAGTTCAAACTTTCAAAACGTCTTTCAATCTTGATCGTTGATTTTGAATCAATCTTGATCGTTCAGATTCCCGAACACTCGTGCGGGAGTTTTAAAAGCGGTTCGTTGTCTTCGTAGGTTTCATTCTTCCTGTCTGGAATTTGAACCTTTGTTGTCTGCTTCGCGCCTTCCTGCTCTCAAGCTTCCGTCTCCTCGAATCGGTAAGTTTACTGGTCTTTTCCCTTTTGTAGTTTACTCGAAACGAGTAATGGCGGACGATAGGGCTTCTTTGGTACCCCATGTTGGTAATAGCAATGATGCTTTTGATTCTCCTGCTCCCGAACAGTCGGATAGTGATAACAAAACCCTAACTGTCCTCTGGCAGGAGTTCGCTGAAGTTTCTCAAAAAGGTTTTGAAAGAAAAACTGAAACTTCTCCTGTCCTTCTTGAGTCTGGATCTTCCAAGATTGTCGAGTCTTCTAGGCAACCTCAAACCTCCGGGTCCAATGGTGGACCTGGCTCTGTTCCCTCCATTTATAATGAGGAAACCCTTCTTTCAGCTGTCCAAGATTTTGATCTTCCTTCCTCATATCAGGTTAGGGCTCCCCACCCTGATGAGAGGGTTGATTCATCCCTTTCGGGTGAATTTTCTCTGTATATAGATGCACTGGAAAGCGGGGTTCGCTTTCCCTTTTTTAATCCTTTGTTCTCCGCAGTTTTGAATCACTGGAACATTTGTCCCGGAATGCTCCTCCCCAATAACTGGCGTCTCATCGTCGGCTTCTTGGGTTTGTGTTTTGAGCTTGGCATTACGCCATCTCTTTCTCTTTTTGTACATTTTCATGTTCTTTCTATCTCCCATCCTCCCGGATGGGTCTTTCTTTCCAAACGCAATAAGGCTGAACTTGATTGGAGGGGCAGCATCCTTGTCAAAGGAACTTGCCCTTCTAACCACAAAAGATGGCGCGAACGATACTTTTTCTGTCGAGCGCCTCCATCAGATCTTAACTTCCCAACCACCTGGAGGAGGTTTACTTCTTCGTCCGAGAGTAACCGGGGCCTTCCCTTATCCAGAGAAGACGAGGCGGCCATCAGAAAGATCAAATCCATTCCGTGGTATCAAGAGATACATGGATATGAAGTGGAGTATAACTCCATCCTTCAGTACTGGGGCTTGGCTCATTGTGAGCTTCTAACCATCATCCTTTGATTTGACTGAAGTGATATGTTTTGAATTCTGACTCTTGTCCTTCTTCTTTGCAGTGCCTCCCAGAATGAACCCTGAAAGCCTGCGGGTGAAGGCCGCTAGGGCCGTTGTGACAGCCGAGCAACGATCGCCCAGGGTCTTGACCGTAGATCAAGAGGCTTCTCTTCCCTCTCCCGACCCCTCTTATAGGGGTATCAGGAATATCAGGCCTGTAGCCGATGCTTCGGGTAAAGGGAAGAAACCAATGGTGGAGAGGGCTAATGTCTCTTCCTCCGCCCGAACCAAGAGGAGGCATGACACAATTGATGCTCCCTCCAATAAAAAATCCAAAGCTTCGACGGATGGTGAGTGGTCTTCATCCCCCAGTGGACCCTGAAGATGACCGACAGGGTTACTCGGGATCCCGAGAAAGCTGCAGAATGGAGCTCCCTCAGTCTTGCTCCTTCTGATCGCCAGGAGTTTGAAGCCCTGGATGACACCTCCCTTGTTAGTCAATCTACAAGGTACCGGTCTTCTTGCTTACTTATGTTTTCATAATTTCTTATGACTTCTTCTGATATCTTCCGCCT
Source organism: Hakea prostrata (assembly GCF_041222555.1). Classification (NCBI taxonomy): domain Eukaryota; kingdom Viridiplantae; phylum Streptophyta; class Magnoliopsida; order Proteales; family Proteaceae; genus Hakea; species Hakea prostrata. The sequence goes on along the minus strand of NC_142601.1, from coordinate 34,513,166 downwards.
TCCCAGGAATGCTGTGTTTAGCTTTTATCAACACATGGAAGCATTGAGCCGGGTTGGTCGCACCACTCCTTGCTTGCAAACTTGTGAAGAGAAATTGGCCAAGGCCAATTCCGAAATAGACCAGCTGACTGCAGCTACCGTGGAGCTGCAGAAAAAGCATGAGGAAGAAGTGATCTCCCTCAAGGAAGCCCTCGAAGCTTCGAAAATTCGTGTCACTGCTGCCGAGCGCTAGGCCAGGAAGCAAAAGGCAGCTGCCACGTTGTTTGGTGACAGCCTTGAAATCAATAGTAGGGAGCTCGAAGAACATCTGAAGTTGGGGATCCCTAGCAAGCCTGAGCATATAAAGCCAGAGCTTCGGAAGGAGTGCATTCGGAAATACCTGAACAGCGTACCTTTCTCCGAGTTGCTAGGTCTCTACAACATTCAAGCTTATCGCATGGGGCAGAACGACGTTTGGGAGCGAATCCTTGGATCGATCCCTGACTTCGACATTGCTCCTTTTCGTGAGGTATGCCACCAAGAGGTCTTCGGGAAAGTTGGTATGGATCTCCCGGACTGGGCCCAGGAAGAAGATGATCCTTTTCCAGCTGACCCTCAATATGAGGCATACCCGAATGACGAGCCAAGCACTTCCGGAGGGAGAAATCACAAGCCGAGTCTCAAGTTGTTGTTGTAGAGGACTCAGCCGATGCCATTCTTGAGGAAGGCTCTTCTCATGGTCCCGAGAAAAGTCCTCCCGACCCGGGGTCCCTCAGGCAACAATGAAGAAAAGGCTTAGGGAGTTGTCCTTTTGTAAAGATTTACCCTCAATTTAATGAATAGACATTTCTTTTTTCATGTTGGCCTCTAAATTTCCCCGTCTCCTGCCAAAATCTTGCCTTGAATATCAAAGTATTAATGATAAAACTTATCACTTAACTTTTCATTCCTCGCGAATAATAATCTTGTAGAAATATTGTGAAGATGCGTTTCGGGAAGATGCATTAATCTTCCCCACTACTTCATTTATTGCAAAGTCCGCACGTTTCCCTTCTCGCGAAGTTCAAACGTTTTCCTGCTTTTGTATACCATTCATCTGTTTCCAATGAATCGGAAATACATCCGTTATTTTAATGGCAGTGCGACGATTGGAGGTATCTCTCGCATCGGTGCTCGCTTCCACATGTTTCCATGTGGCATCCCTTCGACCGTTGATCTTGCTTTTTGCGGATTTCGAAGCGTCATTTCGATCTGGGTCGTCGGTTGTCCTTAGCCTTCAACCGTCGTCTTATACCCGAGGCTATTTAAAGCCTTCGTGGGTACTCTCCATCTATCCTGACTTCTGCAAGTTAGATTTTCTAAAGTGCCAAAGCAACCTTTCGTCCTTTGGACTGCTTCCGTATTCCTCGTACTCCAACAACAGCTCTATCCACTTCTGAACAAGTGAGTTTTTTGATTACTCATCTCTTTCCCCACTTCCCCCCTGAGTAAACTGCACAGTAGTGATACTTGGGGTTTAGTTTGTTGGTTTGTCAGAAGCTTTAGAAAACTAGGGTTTCCCCGCTGTTGCTGTCGTTTATTTCTCTTGATTGATACGGCTGGTTTTTTTGTTGTTTTGCATAGTGGCTCCCAAGATCAACCCGAACTTTATCAGAGCAAAATCTTGCAAGAAAATCGCTCCGTCGGTGGTGGTTGGGGCCAATGCGGTGGTTTCAGCTAGTGAATCCTCCAAGCGTAAGGCGACTGCTGGCGGTGAATCTTCAAGTCGATTCCCGCAGTTTCTATTGATGCCGTCCCTCGCTCCTCCTTTGCCCGAAGTGATCGCTCGTCTTTCCCAGGAAGATCTTGATCACTCCGTTGCCGATGGTGCTGCCGGTGCTCCCGCCGGTGAGCTCTGTTGGTGAGCTCGTTGGTGCACCCCCGAAGGAGACTCTTCGGGCATCCGAGGCAACTATGTTGGCGTCTCGATGAAGGTGTGGTCCCAGCGGTGCTGCTCCTATTTCTAATTCTAGTGCTTGTTTGGCATCCTCCTCCTCTCCTTCCGAGTTGGAGGATTTTGCCACTAGGAAGCGCCGTCGGGTGACAAGTGATGAAGCTCATCCTTCTCTTGGTGTAGTTCATCCTTCTCATCCTTCGCTCGAATTAGTGTCAAACGAGTTTGACAGAGCGTTGGAATGGTGTACTTGCTGCTCGAATGACTTCCGAGAGTGCAGTTCTTTCCAAACTTCTAGATGAAGTCTTTACGAAGTCACCGGTGATGTAAGTCTTTCTTCATTATCCTCCGATTCCGAAAAATTACTTTTCTCGCTCCTCGCTAACTCGGAAGTTGTTTGCGGGAGTCTTCTGGGGTAACTTCCACAACCAAGTGGAAGCAAGTTACTAGACTCAGTAGGTTGAGCAATGAAGTTTCTAGGCTTCGGGAAATCTCCGAAGCTAAAGATGTTGAGATTGCTCGCCTTCGAATCTAGCTTGGGAGGTGGCGGAGGAGAAAAAAATTTGATGATTGGTCGTCTTCGGTCGGACTTGGATGATGCCGGGGGAGAAGATCCGGCGATCGGAGCGAACAGTTGGAAAGTCGGGAGCCAAAGGATCTGAAACGTTACCCGAAAGGCAAGCTGTCGTTCCTTTGCCCGAATCCCTTCCAACCGATGTTCGCAGAGCTCGCGTCTTCAAGTATTTACACAAGAAACCCTTTGTTGATATGCTGAATGCTTATAACTTGCAAAGCGCATCGGGATGGTGAGAACAAAGTATGGGAATCAATATTAAGGAAGGATCCTCATTTTGATACGACTCCCTACAGTCTTTGTTTGCCATCCCGAAGTATTTACCGACCCGGGTATTCGTCCTCCCGACCGGACCAAGGATAAGATTGATCCTCCACCTTCCGATCCAGATATTATGCAATATCTGGAAGATTCTCCTGTTTATTCTCCGCTAGAAGAAGTCAATTATGACGAGCTTGTACTGAATGCGAGTTTGGTCGAGGATCATTCTTCTCCTGGACAAGCTGGACAAAGAGTATGAAATTGCGGAGGATTTTATGCATACCGAAATATTTTTGTAATCTTCATTTCTTCTCTTCTTTTCCTTGTATCCCCACCAATGGTTGACTCATATGTTTGTTCTAGCAAAGTCGCGTCGATCTTGTATAACTTGTTAACAGTCACCTATAATGACTTTCTTCTTTGATCGAAGATTGTATCCAACTCTTGTAATTGTTTTGATACTGACCTCTTTGGATCTTTTGAAGAAATAAGAAATTACTTTATCTTGAACTTTGCTAGCCACTTGAATCGCCGTTGTATTAGGTCTTAGTTGTCTGAAACAATGCTTTTACTTAAGGATTTCCGGAGAAATACAATAAGTCTGAGAAGGAACTCACTCGGGTTTTAAACCGATGCCTTTACTTAAGGATTTCCGGAGAAATACAATAAGTCTGAGAAGGAACTCACTCGGGTTTTAAACCGATGCCTTTACTTAAGGATTTCCGGAGAAATACAATAAGTCTGAGAAGGAACTCACTCGGGTTTTAAACCGATGCCTTTACTTAAGGATTTCCGGAGAAATACAATAAGTCTGAGAAGGAACTCACTCGGGTTTCAAACCGACGCCTTGCAAAAGGAACTCACTCGGATTTTCATCCGATGCCCCGACTTAAGAAAGTTCGAAAAATTTCCATAAGTGTTGAAGTGTTGAAGGACCCATACGAATTTTCATCCGATGCCTTATAGTTGGATCTTGTTCTTGAATGTGGTGTATGATGCCCCCCAATCAAAAGATAGTTTGTTGAAAGCCAAAAATTGCATTGATTGAGTTGAAAATGATTACATCGCGAACAAAATTGAAATCATCCTCAAGGATAAAACTTTTTGAGATGCCTAGCATTCCACGAACGATCCAACTCTTTCTGGGAATTGATGATCTTCAGCCTGTAAGCTCCTGAACCGACCAGTTTCACAACCATATAAGGTCCTTCCCGGAAGGGTCCAACTTTCTTTGGTGACGCGGGTCGGAAGCTAGGGTGTTTCTCAACACCAGATCTCCGGCTAAGTACCGACGATTCTTCACTCGAGTATTATAATGAGACGCTATCCTTCTTTGATAATGTTGAGTTCGTGCTATTGCCTTTGCCCGAACTTCATCCAACAAATCAAGACTATCAAGCAGTCCTTGTTCATTTGCTTTTTCCTCGAACTCACGATCCCGTAATGTCCCCGCCATTATCTCCACTGGTGCCAATGCTTCGGATCCATATGCCAACCTGAATGGAGTTTCTCCCGTGGGTGTTCGAACCGTAGTTCTATAAGCCCACAAGATATTATGTAGTTCTTCGACCCAAGAAGCTTTGTCGGCTTCGAGTCTTCTCTTTATTCCTTCCAGGTAGCGTTCGGTTAGTAACCTCTACCTGGCCATTGCTTTGGGGGTATGACACCGAGGACATACGATGCTCGATCATATATGTTCCACGAATTGCTCAAATTGTGGACAATCGAACCGAGTACCATGGTCGGTGACAATAATCTTTGGAATCCCAAAGCGATATATGATTGATTCAAGCACAAATTTCTCCACTTTTTCTCAAGTAATTGTCGCCAGTGCAATCGGCTTCTACCCATTTTGTGAAGTAATCGATTGCTACTATCGATATTCCCGTCCGCCGATGCCTTGGTGAATTTGCCCATGATATCAATTCCCCACATTGCAAAGGGAATGGGATTTAGAATTGAAGTCATAGTTTCCGCCGGGCGCTTCGATCATCGTAGCATGAATTTGACAATTACTACATCGACGAACGTAGTCCATAGCAACCTCTTGGATCTTAGGCCAATATAACCCAAGTCTTAGAATTTTGTGGGCCAGGGCTCGGCCACCCATGTGAGCTCCACAAATTCCTTCATGAACTTCAGCCAAAGCTGATTTTGCTCCTTCCGGGCCTATACATCTCATAAGGGGTCCAGCATAAGATCTTTTGTATAGTCTCCCATTCCGAATGACAAATCTAGCTGATCGAATCTTGATCAACCTTGCCTTTCTTGGATCCTCGGGTAATTTGTCATCCCTTAGATATTCGATTATTGGATCCATCCAAAGAATGTTCTCGCTTCAATATAAGAAATTTCTTTCTCATGATAACTTGGAAAAGTTATCTCTTCAATGTAGACCGAAGGGTCTAGATTCTTTTCCTTGGCATTGGCTAGTCGGGATAGCTCATCTGCCACTGAATTTTCATTCCTCGAAATCTGAGATATCTTCGAATTCCGAAATTGGTTTTGAAATGCCTGCACTATCTCCCGATATTTTTGCAAGCGTGGTTCTTTAATGCCATACTCCCCCTGGACTTGGTTGACTATAAGCTGAGAGTCACTATAAATAGTAACATCTACAATAGCTAATGCTTTTGACAACCGAAGTCCCGCTATCGTGGCCTCATATTCTCGCTTCGTTATTACTTGCATCAAATGCGAATCTCAAAGCATATCGAATAATAAATCCCGCTGGACTTTTTAATAGAATTCCAACGCCGCTCCATCTTTATTACTCGAACCATCCACATATACCTCCCAAGTGGTTGGTATAATGGGATCCTCAATGGTGGGCTCCACCGGTGCAGTAGTTTCTACTACAAAGTCGGCTAATGCCCGAGCCTTGATTGCGTTCCGGGCTTAAAGCTCACTTGGAACTCACCGAGTTCAACCGACCAGACACCATCCTTCCGGACAAATCAGGTTTGTTAAGAACTTTACTAAGAGAAAAAGTTGTAAATACCTCTATTGGATGAGCCTGAAAATATGGCCTTAGCTTCCCGGCGGCCATCATGAGAGCCGAGCCCGCTTCTCAATCTGCGAATATCTCGTCTCCGCATCTAGCAACACGTGGCTTACATAGTAAATCGGCCACCTGTTTCTTATCTTTCTCCCGAACAAGTACCGCACCGACCGCCGAAAGGGACGTCGCTAGATATAGCTGTAATATTTCCCCCTTCTCTGGCCTGGACAGATTGGTGGTTGTCCAAGTGCTTCTTTTAATTCTTCGAAAGCTTTCGGCACTCTTCACTCCACTTTGCTTCCTTATCGCCCTTCAGGTCTTTAAGTGCCTTGAAGAAAGGCAAACATTTTTCTCCGGACTTGGAGATAAATCGATTTAAAGCAAGAACTCTCCCCTCACAAACATTGTACATCCCGAACGGTTTTGGGAGCCTCCATATCAATCGTAGCTTGTATTTTGGCAGGATTAGCCTCAATTCCCTCTCGTGATACCATGAAACCCAAAAATTTGCCCGAGGAGACTCCAAAGGCACATTTTTCTCGGGTTTAACTTCATTTGATGCTTCCGTAGTACTTGAGAAAACCTCGATCAAATCTGCAATATGATTTGCTTTTGTAAAGCTTTTCACTAGCATGTCGTCAACATAAGCTTCAACATTCTTTCCTATCAGCTCTTTGAAAATCTTGTTGACGGCCCTCTGATATGTTGCTCTTGCATTCTTTAGGCCAAAAGGCATGACCTTGTAATAATAGCTCTCACGATCAGTCATGAAAGCCGTATACTTCTCATCCTCCTTATTCATAAGGATCTGATTATACCCCGAGTAGGCATCCATGAAACTTAAAGTTTCATATCCCGCATCGCATCTATCAAGAGGTCAATCCGAGGCAACGTGTAGCAATCTTTTGGGCAAGCTTTGTTTAGATCTGTGTAGTCTGCACACATCCTCCACTTCCCATTCGCCTTTTTCACCATCACCACGTTGGCCAACCAAGTTGGGCACTCGATTGGTTCTATGAAACCAGAATTCTTAAGTTTTCAACTTCGCTTCGAACGGCTTCATACTTTTCAATAGAGAAATTTCTTCTTTTCTCGTATCACCGGTTTCGCCTTAGGGTCTATCCAGAGTTTGTGCTCGCAATGGCCCGATCGATCCCGGCATGTCCTCAAAGAGACCATGCGAATACATCCTTATTCCGTTGAAGAAAAAACTTCAACTCATCTTTAAACTCTTCCAAACTGTTCGGACCCGATATAAGTAATCTTTTTCTCATCTTCGGTACACACTGGATTTGCTCCAGCTTCTCCACCGGTTCGGGCCTTTGCATCTCTCGTCTCTTCCCGATCATCTCGAACTTCTATGGGGAGGGCAGTAACCTTCCTCGGACCCTCCTTGTCTTTTAAATAGGCAACATAACACTGCCGAGAGATCTTCCGGTCGAGGAGACTTGACCAATTCCCATATCGGTCGGGAATTTTATCTTCAGGTGTTTTGTCGAAACAATAGCACCTATCTTGGATAAAGATGGTCGCCCGAGAATCATATTATAGGCTGGTAGTTCTCGAACCACCAAAAAATTGATTCGGACAGTTGTTTCCTTAGGAAAACTTCCAATGGATAAATCCAACCGAACCGATCCTTCCGCTACCGCAGATGACCCCCTGCAAAGCCATATAGGTGTGTAGATGAAGGTTTCATCAAGTCCCGATCAACCTTCAATTTTTGATACACTTCGTAGGAAATTAGGTCAGCTGCAGACCTCGTATCAATCAATACTCTATGCACTTCCCGCCGTGCAATCTCTACCTTGATGACTATAGCATCATCATGAGGTAAACAAACGTCTCTTTCGTCTTCCTCGCTAAAAGTGATAGAATCTTCACCATTCAGCTTCTTCCGCTTCTGCGCCTCTCCGGCTCCAACAAATTTGGATTTTGTTTTCAGACTCCGGAATGATTCGGGCTCTGGTCCCCCGAAGATGGTAAGGATTGGTGACTGAGTAGCAGCTTCAATCACCTCCTTGCCTTTTTTAGACTTCGGGGCCTCCCTCGATCGTTCTGAACTAACCGAACGATCCCTCTTTGGAGCAGCCGCACGTGGCCCACGTGGATCCTCCCTTCTCCCGCTAACAAAACGGACAGATGTCCCCGAGATATCAATCTCTCAATATCTCGCTTTCGATGACGACAATCATTAGTATAATGACCATAGTCCTTGTGGAATCGGCAATACTTTTCCCGATCCTGCTGCTCTCCGGGTTTCAAAAGAATTTTAGGCGGCCACTTTATAATATTTTTTCTTTTGAGGATATTCAAAATATCAGCCCGAGGAGCATTCAATGGAGTGTACTCACTTTTACCGGGGGATCTTTGGCGCCAAGGCTGGGATTTTCCAACCCGATTGCGAACATTTTTCTTTGGCTTCGCTTCGCTCAGAGCCTTTTGTTCCTTATTGGAGACTTTATTATCTCCTTGGCGCGCATCTAGAATCTCCATGACTTCAGCCTCGCTCCGCATCTCTGTACCAACTCAGCATAAGTTGTAGGTATATCTTGTAGTAATAACTCCAGGAGTTTCCGATTAGTGAGTCCTGTGAATAGAGCGGTTTTGGCTGCTTGTTCATCCAAGTTTTCTATCTCCATCGTCACTTTGTTGAATCTTTTCGAAACTCTCCGATCGATTCGCTCTTTCCTTGTTTGACAAGAAACAAGGTTTCTTCCGTTTTCTTGATCTCGTATCCCACTCTGAATCGCCCTATGAATTGGCGCGCCAATTCGTCAAAGTTTACGATCCTTCCGTAGGGGAGGTTAGAAAACCACTTTTGTCTTGCTCCGTTAAAGATGAACCAAAACCCACGATAAAATTTCATCGAATTACACGAAACCGCCATGGTCTCGTTGGTAATAGCCGATGTGAGCTGTTGGATCTCCGGATCCATCGAATGTTGAGAAGGTAGGAAAACGGAAGTTATGGGGAAACCGATATCCCGCAATTGGCTCAAGCAAAGGAGTCTTCCGAATGACCGAGTAAATATCCTCGCTTATTCTTCCCTTAGCCAACCGCCCTAATTTCTCATTGATGTTGGCCAATTCTTGACCAACTGGGTCGGGTGATCTTCAGCAATATGATCACGACCTCGATTAACACGATCATCCCGTGCTACTCGATCATCACGAACAACCCATCCTTCCCGAGCATTCCTCTCGTCACGAACTGCTCGATCATCACGAACGGTTCTTCCGACGATGGGTGAGTGAGTTCTTACCCTCGTATCCAACCTTGTATTTGAATCAGTTGTACTCTCTTGCGGTCTGTCGAACCGATCGCCTCGCCTCGGTTGATCATCGATCCTCCGAAGTCCTCGGTCTCCTTGACGGAAATTCTGATCAACATTCCGGTCTTCCGCCATTCTCTGGTCACGTGGCAATGCACGTCTCCCTGAATCGCGTTGATCAGGCTCTTGTGGTAAAACCACTCGTCTGGTGAGCATGCGGAGTGCTTGGCTCACCTCCAAGAGTTGAATCTTTACCTGATCCAATTGATCTTGGATTGTATCAGGAGGAGGATTACGTCCTCCCTGGCCATCATCCACTTCGATAGGATTTTGGCTTTCCTGGGGAATATCTGGATTATTCACTCCAGGTATCTGAACACCGGAATTGCGTTGTGCAGCGGCTGCTGCGGCTGCTGATCTAGTCACCATGGCTTTTCAAGTCTTTCCCACAGACGGCGCCAAATGATGCATCCAAAATCTGCTCAGCCCTTGGATCTCCACGTGATGTCCTGCAAAACGAAAGCGTTAGATGTGGCCCGACCGCTGGGGTCGGGAGTCCACCTCCGAAGGCTAAGTCGGTTGATGAACTTAATCACAAACGGCTCCGCTAAGAAGCACGAGCTAAGGAATGAAGAACTGGGAAAGGTGATCTAGATAGCAGATCGCGGATAGTTTAGGTCTATCAGTATTTATCTGAACCTGAGTCTCAGATAGTATTCTTTTTGATCGATTGATCCGTCGATCCCCTCCCTCACCTTGTATGGTAGTGAGGTTTATATAGAGTGTACCTTCGAATCTCCTTTGTTGGATGCACTTGAGCCTTCTTCGGGTAGTCATTGGATCTCATTAGTTAGATCCGTTGAGCGATAGACTTCTACTAGTTTGGCCTAGTAGAGGACTCCTGAGATAACCTTTAGGTTATGCGATGGTTATCCCTTCGATAATGATTATCCGCAGCCGTCAGTTTGTGTCTGCCATCATTAGGGTGATTACCCTAATCCATAAGTAAGATTAGGGCACGCTTGTAGCCGAATAAGCTTTCTTCTTCAGCAAGCCATCTTCCGGATCCGGTTCGCTCGGGAGCGATTCGGTTTTCTCCATCTCGACCGGGGTCGAGGGTCGGACCAGGTATGAACCCGGTCTGATGATGAACTCTCCATATCACCTAGTTTGAGATTAGGTTCCAGCATTCTTTCCTCGCAGTTCTTACTCCATTATTCTTCTCTGTCTCTCTTCTTCAGATAATTTGTTCAGTTAAGAGGTAACATTTCGTCTTAGCCTTTTGGATGTTTGTTTGTTATTGATCTGCATCACTTTATGTAAAACTTGCTATCTCTGTTTCATCTCGAGCTGGTTTTGGAGTTTTGATGAAATCTGTTTTTAACCATTAGGTATATGATAATTGCTGCATTCTGCTCATCCAATAATGCATTTTCAATTAGCGTAGTCGCTCTTGTTTTCATCTTTCTCTTTTTCTGGGTTTTATTTTATGATTGTATTTTTTTATCATTTTTATTGTTTTTAGGGGATTTGATGTCAGGGAGAACCTGGGTTTGGTTTTGGTAGATTGTTGATCTAAGAATTTCGTTGTGATATTGAAGATGTGTAAATTTTATTCTGTTAAAAATCAAGCTTTCTGCTGCTTGTAAATTTTATTATGGAGGAAGATCCTACCATAATGCTACCATAGTCTAGTATCTATTTTCAGTTTTAGGAAGTAAATTTATTTCAATATAATAAAATCCTAGGTAGTTTCCCATTTCAACTGTTCTATTTTCTTCTCTAATGCAAGGGTTTCTATTTTGATGTATGGCAGCTAAATTTTACAGGAAGTTTGCCTTTGTCATAAGCTATCTGGCAGCAAACTATCTGACTCTACTGTAATGTCCATAGAGGTCTCCCCCGACAATTATTGATGAATGAAAACTTGCTTTTGTACAATTGAATGTCCTGATGAGAGACTTAGGTGGCTCCTATCCCTTTATCTATCTTTCTATCTTCTTTCCTTCACTCAACCTCCACTGCTACTCTTTGATAAATTTTGAAATAAAATTAAAAAATAAAACCCTCCACTGCTGCTGTTGCTGTGAAGCTAAAACCAAACTTTGCAACACTACATTCTGGAGGCCTGATAGAACCTCAATAAACACCCAAGCCTGCTGTTGCAGCACACTATCAACAGGAAAGCTACTACAAACCCGTGATCCAAGTTTCCTGTCCAAATTTTGCGGCACTTTACTTCAATAATTCTGCAATTGGCCATCGTAATAGCCCATAATTTTGAGCACAAATCCCAATCCTCTTCAGTCTTCACTTAATCCTAACTCTGCCAGTTGGTTGACTTTTCTTTTTTCCCCTCTCTTTCGTTGTTCCTGACTTCCTGTTGCTGCAGAGGGTAGGCTTGTGGATGGAGGAATAGGTCCTAATCTGTCCTATTTCAAAGGAAGGGGAATGTGTGAACCAGGAGGTTTCAACCGAATACCTGGTAGTGATGGGTCTTTTACCTATGACAAGCTACCAAGTGCACTAGCCCAGTTGTTCACTTGCTCTGTTGGCTGATGGATGTCATGGACAAGTTACTGATTCTGAGTTTTGGTTCTATGTTGATGTTCTGCTATAACCTGTTATCAATCCTAATATGAAGTGATTCCTAGCTGAACTCATACAATAGAGCCGATTCAGATGAGCAAAGGCACTTGAAATGATTTATCATGTTCTCTAATTGTAGATATTCTACAACTTTTCTAACTCTAACAAAAGGCCTTTAATGGGCTAGACTATATGTCAAAGAACGAAACTAGCCAGAATAATTACGACTACTTAGAAATTGGAATAGGATTACTGATTATGAACCACACGAAAAAAATGTTCATAGGTGATAGACATTTGAATTGAAGTCTTTCTGTTGTCAGTTACTTCTCTAACCCAATTTTCCAATTAACCAACCCAATCTATAGAGTCACACGTACTTACTAATGCAGAGCCTGAGAAGGTCTGCTGCGTTGGGCTGCTCTGAGAGAGAGAGCTAGGAGAACAGGAGGGAGAAGGAGAAGGGGATAATCACGTACACACTTATGCTGGATTTCTCTCCTAAACTGCAATATTCAATTTCATAATCGAACTTTGAGAATCCTCATGCGGTTACACAATATATAGTGAATAAGCTTTGTACCAAAAATAGAAACCTAACTAGAATAGCAACAACTGAAATTGAACTAACTAATAGAACCCACATTCAAAAGACAATTATCTTAGGAAATCATATGCAATCTACACTAGGGCTGCAACTAGGCCGGGCTTTTGCAATCCCAAGCATAGCCCTATATGGTATAATTTGAGCCCATTCCCGCCCTAGCACTATTTCAGGGCCAATGATTACTGTCCCTGGCCCTAAGCTCTACAGGGCCAAGCCAAGCCCATTCCCGCCCTAATTAGCCCTAATTGGGCCAGGTTGGGATGGGTTGGCCCTGATTGGCCTTGATTAGCCCTGATTGTCCCTGTCCCTGGCCCTAATTGGCCTTGGCCTTGACCCTGATTGGCCCTGTCCCTGACCCTAATTGGCCCTGTCCTTGGCCCTGATTGGCCCTGTCCCTGGCCCTGATTGGCCCTATCCCTGGCCCTGATTGGCCCAGGCCCTAATTGTCCTTGTCCCTAGCTTTAATTGGCCATATCTTTGGTCATAAATATCAAATGTAAGACAGGTAGTAATTAAAATACATATTAAAGTAATTAAATTCTTAAATTCCAAACTCGGATCTGGAAAATAAAATAGTAAAGATGTCAACAAATAATCCACAACTTATATTCAATATGTATTTAACTATTTAAACCCATTTAGATTTTAGAGAAATAGAGAAATCCAAATTTCTAGGCTTTTTTAATTTGCTAGTCAATGAAAATTATGGTTATTATATGTAAGCTCGAAGGGAAAAAGAAAAATATTTATCTCGATTCTCAATTAATTTCTAACTTCTAAGACAATGGTCAAACTTCATTCCAAATTTCCAATTTGTCTTTCCCCCAAGTCTCTCTCTCTCTCTCTCTCTCTCTCTCTCTCTTATCCTGTTTTTTCCTTTGGTTTTTCTCCAGCAGCAAAGAGTTAAAATTATTCATAAAATAGAATAAGTAGAGAGAAGAATTGTAATTAAATTTAGACATATTTGAAAGTCAAGTCAATTATAGAGAATGTCACACAAACTCTTTTTGTAAACTTAGAAACATCAGAGATTCAGAATTCAAAAGGAATCTGATAAATGAAAATTTTATCTTCAAAGTCAAGAACTTAAGCCGTAGGTAGGTATGTGATACGAAGGAAATATAATCGAACCTGGTTCGTACTTGGTTTGACCCTCGACCCCGGTCGAGACGGAGGGAATCCACTCGCTTCCGAGCGAGCCGGGTCCAGAAGATAGCTTGCTGAGGAAGAAAACTAAATCGGCAACAGGCACGCCCTAATTCAACTTATGGATTAGGTTAATTACCCTAATGATGGCAGACACAACTTGGCGGCTGTCACTTATCATTATTGAAGGGATAATCATTGAATAACCGTGAGGTTATCTCAGGAGTCCTCTACTAGTTTAAACTAGTAGAAGTCTATCGCTCAACGGATCTAACTGTTAGGATCCAACGACTATCCGAAGAAGGCTCAAATGCATCCAACGAAGAAGGCTCAAATGCATCCAACGAAGAAGATTCGAAGGTACACTCTATATAAACCTTACTTACCTACGAGGTGAGAAGGACTCAAATCCATATAGACACTAGTAGACGTAAACTATCAAAGGCTTACGATCTAGATCATTTTCCCAGTTTTTCATTCCTTAGCTCTGTGCGTCTAACAGAGCCGTTTGTGATTAAGTTCATCAACTGACTTAGCCTTCGGAGGTGGACTCCCGACCCCAGCGGTCGGGCCACATCTGACGCTTTCGTTTTGCAGGTCATCACAAGGAGATCTAAGGGCTGAGCAGATTTTGGATGCATCATTTGGCGCCGTCTGTGGGAAAGACTTATAAAGCTATGGTGACTAGATCGGCAGCAGCCGCTGCACAACGTGATACTGGTGTTCAAATTCTTGGAGAGAATAATCCAGATATTCCCCAGGGATGTCTACCACCTCTTGACCCGGAAACCTTGTTATTTGTAGGTCCGATGACCCGAAGTAAAGTAAGAAGTCAGCTTTGGGCCATCCCAGTGGAGGACTTGGTGTCTGGCTTTGAATCCATGAAAGTTGATGATGAAGTTCTATTTATGGAAACTGAATCTTGATGAAGATCGGATTAGTTGATGGACTTGGAGTGCTCTCTATTTTGGTTTGAAGGCATTTCTACCTATTAGGTAAGTCACTTGACATGTGTGCAAAACCCCTTTAGGATTGGATTTGATCTGGGCCTTCAATTCCCTGTTTTGGATTTGCTGTCAACATTGGTCGACTGATTGGTCGACTGGGCCAGTCGACCAATCCACTCGACCAATGAGTGCTGTCTTTGGCAATTAGGTTTTTCTTGCTCTATTTAAGTCCAATCTCGAGTCCACTTCGTATTTGCTGCCTCCAAACTCTTTGGAACGAACCAAAGACCTCTGCAAGTCATCTCCCTTGCATCCTTGGTGATTTTCTTGATGGATCTTCGTCGAAACTCTTCCTTTTGCATCAAAAGGTATGTCTACACTCTTTTCTTCTCCTCTATCTTTGTTTTTCTTTCCTTTTTGAGTTGAGACAGTAGAGGAGATGCTGCATTCTCTGTTGCAAACATCTCTGGGCATGTCTCTCATGATCATCCTAAGGATTAATGGCTAGAACAATGATCTTAACCATGATCATTGCAAGCTTTTGAAGGAATCATGATCAAACCATGATCTAATCTTGTTAAACTTCTGATTTGAATTCTGATCTCCTTGGATCTTCTTTATTGATCATGTTAGTAGTTAATTGCTGTGTTTTCTTTTCATGATCCATGATCTATCAATCTCTAGTTGTTCTCTTCTACCATACTATGTGTTCTTCATGAATCATGGTAGTTACATATATGGTAGGTTTTGTTTCCTTATTTAGATTTATGCTTTTAAGCCTATTTCCTTGAAGATCTAAGTGTGCTTTTCATGATACCTTTACCTGAAGCGATGATCCATCCTCCTATTGTTCTTGTCTTTGATTTCTATTTTGAATTCATCAAGATCCATGGTTGATCTAATTATGGTAACTTTTTGTTTCCTAATTTGGATCTTGATGTCTTGTTTGGATTAATGTTTTGAGGTCCCCTATATGTTAGAATACTACTGATGTAGTTTACCCCTTGATTAGTACCCTTTTGAACCACCAAATTCAGATTTCATATCTTAAAACTCTGTTTTTTTTGGCTACTGTCTGCATTGGTCGACTGATTGGTCGATTGGACCAGTCGACCAATCCACTCGACCAATGAGTATAGCAACTCCAGAATTGGTCTGTGTTGGATGTTTTGGTATCTTTTCTGTTAGGGATCTTTCCTAATATGTTGTATATACTTGTTTAGGACCTTCTTCTCAAGTTTGCCAAGATCTTACTTGATTTCTTAGGATTCCTTTGCGAGTTATAAAAGGTAAGGATGGTTATTTCCTTAATTACATAAATAGCATGAATCTAGTTTCTATATTTGAATATCATTGAGTTGTTTCCTAAATTAGATTCTTACAATGATATACTACTGTTGCATAACCTTTATTACAGTAGCATTGCTTAATCTTATTGAATTGATTCATGTATGATTTACTTACCAATTATATACAAGTTGATTGTAATTATTGATTTCTTTCCATATATGAAGTTACCATATATGTGATGATATGAATTGATGCATGTGTATGCTTAAGTATGGTTTGGAAAGGAGAGGTGTCCTTTTGACACTTCTGTCCTTGGACTACTACGGGAATATTATGGGATGTTTTCGGAGATGCCCTCTGGACACCTTCCTAAACTGTTGGATGACATATCTAGGACTGTCTAGTAGTGTTTGGCTAGGATGTCCCGTTATGTCAGACCCTAATCGGAGGGGTATTGAGACCGAACGACCCGTGGTAGCAATGGGGATTCATGGGCGCTTAAGACCGGTAACCAACCCGTGAGAGGACGTGAGAGCTTCCCGTTTACCATATGTGGATGATCAATAGGGTTGATGAGTCCGTAGTCAGGGACTATGAGGACTCTAGTGTGAAGGATACCGGAAAGGATCGTCAGGGACGAGGAATGGACGTATCTGGATCTGACTTGATGTAACTAAGTAGAAGACTTGCATTTGGCTAGGTTTTACCCTGACATGCGTCGGTACTTAGACCAATGGTGATGTGAGAGAGTGGTGACTTAACCCCCAGCCATGGAATGTCCCGAGGGATGCCGGACCCATTACCAACCGATGATGAGTGATTGAGACCTTCCTAAAGAAGTACGGTGCTATGACTTAAAGCATGTCTGCCAATAGAGACCAGCATACATAGAGTTAGATTCATTCATTCATTGCTTGTCTCATATCATATTGCATTTATGTTTGTTCTGAAATCTTGCCATTTATGATATTATGGATTTAACTGCCTTACTGAGTTTCTTTGAAACTCATTCCTTTATTGTACAATGTTTGTTAGACTATCCTACAGGTACTGAGTACTATGACGGTTCCTATGAAGAAGCGCAAGGCGAAGAGGCATATCTCCAGGAAGGTGATTGCGGTTACCACAATTACACTGAAGATCCCGCGAGTCGTTATGCTCCGTACGATGCTTAGTCCGACCATTGAGTGGAAGCGTCCTTGTGCCATTTATGAGATTTACACTTATAAGGATGTTGTCTATAAAGTGGAGAACAATTTAGTTACCCATTGTACTTGCTACTGGGATTAGATTTTGTCTAGTTTATTATCTTTTAGAGCTACTTTTCCGCTGGTTGTAGAGTGGGATTTTTGCCTCACTTTACTTATCTGTTTGACACTCTGATTATATCTAGTATTCTGATTTATTTATGATTCATTCTTTCCTTATTGGATCTATGGTTTATCTTCCGCACTTTTATTATGATTGTTCATGATTATGTTATTGTTTATGTGGGAGGTTGATTACTCGATACCTGATCTTCGGGCTGTGGATCACACTCTCGGGTATGCCAGATAGGGTACCGGCTGGGAGGACGTGACACATGGGAATTGGTCAAGTTTCCTCTGATTAGAGGATCTCTCGGCAATGTTATGTTGCCTACTTAAAGGACAAAGAGGGCCCGAAGAAGGTGGCGGCCCCACCTATAGAAGTTCGAGATGATCGGGAAGAAGCAGAAATGCATAGGCCCGAGCCAGTAGAAAAGCTGGAGCAAATCCAGCTGTATACCGAGGATGAGAAAAAGATTACTTATATCGGGTCTGAGCAGCTGGAGGAGTTCAAGGAGGAGTTGAAGTTTTTTCTTCAACAAAATAGTGATGTATTCGCATGGTCTGCCGAAGACATGCCAGGAATTGATCGAACTATCGCAGAGCATAAACTTTGGATAGATCCAAAGGTGAAACCAGTTATCCAGAAAAGGAGAAATTTCTCCATTGAAAAATATGAGGCCGTTCGGGGCGAAGTCGAAAAACTGAAGAATTTTGGTTTCATAGAACCAATTGAATGCCCAACTTGGTTAGCCAACGTGGTAATGGTCAAGAAGGCGAATGGGAAGTGAAGGATGTGTACAGACTACATAGACCTCAACAAGGCTTGCCCTAAAGATTGCTATCCGTTGCCCCGGATTGATCTCTTGATAGATGCGATTGCAGGATATGAAACTTTGAGTTTCATGGATGCCTACTCAGGGTATAATCAGATCCTTATGAATAAGGATGATGAAAAGTTTACGGCTTTCATGACTGATCGTGAAAGCTTTTATTACAAAGTCATGCCATTTGGCTTTAAAAATGCAGGAGCTACATATCAAAGGGCCGTCAACAAGATTTTCAAAGATTTAATCGGGAAGAATGTTGAAGCTTATGTTGACGACATGCTAGTAAAGAGCTTTACAAGAGCAAATCACATTGCAGATTTAACTGAGGTATTTTCAGTATTACGAAAATACCAAATGAAGCTGAATCAGGAGAAATGTGCCTTCGGAGTCTCATCAAGCAAATTTTTGGGCTTCATGGTGTCACAAAGGGGTATTGAGGCTAATCCAGCCAAAATACAGGCTCTAATTGACATGGAAGCTCCAAAAATTGTTCGAGATGTACAATGCTTAACGGGGAGAATTGCCGCTTTGAATCGTTTCATCTCAAAATCTGGAGAAAAGTGTCTACCATTTTTCAAGGCACTTAAAGATCTGAGGACCAGCAAGGAAGCGAAGTGGATTGAAGAGTGCTAGAAGGCTTTTGAGGAATTGAAGGAAACACTGGGACAGCCACCACTTTTGTCCCGACCAGAGAAGGGGGAAATCTTACAGCTATATCTAGCGGCATCCCTTTCAGCGGTCAGTGCAGTACTTGTTCGTGAGAAAGATAAGAAACAGTGGCCAATTTACTATGTGAGTCACGTGTTACTTGATGCGGAGACACGATATTCGCAGATCGAGAAGCAGGCTTTAGCTCTCATGACAGCAGCCAGGAAGCTACGGCCATACTTTCAGGCTCATCCAATAGAGGTATTTACGACTTTCCCTCTTAGTAAAGTTCGTAATAAACCTGATTTGTCTGGAAGGATGTGGCCTGGTCTGTCACATCCACCCAGCCGGTACCCCATTTGGAATACCCGAGATGTGATCCACAGTCCAAGGATCAATGATCTGAGGTCCATGCCTCCCACATACACGGTAACATAATCATGAACAGTAATAATCAATGGTAAAAACAACTAATACTAAGTATCATGAATAAGATAAGATAAATAAATCAGAGTGCGGAAGACAATAACAGTAAAGTATAAGCATAATCATAAGGGTGAGAGAAGGTATGATAACCACTCTCTCAGAGCAGCGGAAAAGAAGTGTGATAACGTTAATTACATGTCCAAGTGTCAAAAGATAATTAGAAATCATACACATTCAGAACATATTATAATGTAATGCGATATGGAACATATGATGCAAATATGAGTCTAACTCTATGAATGCTAGTCTCTAGGGTAAACATGCTTTAAGTCATAGCACCATACTTCTCTGGGTCGTCAGTCACTCTCCCATTTCCATATCTTGGGAATGCCCAGGGAAGATCGGTAAAGTCATCAAAAAAATCGTGGTAAGGGGATCGGTCACCGCTCTCTCACATCACCATTTGGTCAAGTACTGGCGCATGTCATAGTAAAGCCTAGCCCAATGCAAGTCATCTACTCAGTCGGTCAAGTCAGATTCAGATACGTCCATTCCTCGCCCCCAGCGATCCTTTCCGGTATCCTTCACACTAGAGTCAGCGAAATCCCAGATTTCGGACTCATCAACCCTATTGGTCATCCACATATAGTAAACGGGAAGCTCTCACGTCCTCTCACGGATTGGTTACCGGTCTTGAGCGCCCGTGAGCCCAAGTCTATCCATATGCAACTCTACCAATAAATGGCCCCTTTCAGGTATCCATAGCATGGTTTATGTCCCCTACCGGATTGGTTACTGGCCTAGAGCGCCCATCCAACCATACGCTACCACGGGTTGTTCGGTCTCAATGCCCTTCCGATTCGGGTCTGACACGACAAGGATAAACCCAGCCACCCAACTAGACAAATCCTATGTATGTCATCCAATAACCCGGAGAGTGTCGATAGGCACCATCGGAGAACATCCCATACTATTCCCTTCGATGCCCAAGGACAGAAGTGTCAGTAGGACACCCCCCAATCCCAAGTCATACTTAAGCAATCACATATCCAATCTCATCATTTCTCATGCATCCAATGCATATCCATAATAGTAATCAAATCATGATATTGAAACGAATCATTATAAACATAAGCAAATCAAAATGATAAAGTAACACAACAAGAGTATAAAGATTTAAATGCTACTGTTCTAACACATATGTAACAGTCTTATAATGATTGAAAGAAAATCAAGAGATTTCATTCTTTAAATAAAACACAATTCAATATTTGATGACTTATATGTTTATGGAGATAACCATCCTTACCTTGGATGAATTGATGATGAATTGAGAATACCCAGAATAGTCCAAATAGAATTGTTAAGGCCCTAAACAAACATCAATAATAAGTTAGAAAAGAAGTCGGGAAGATCGGATGTTAATTGGATCAAAATTGGCCAAGGTTGCTGTCAGCCAACATTTTGGTCGATGGTCTTTGGTCGATGGTATCGACCAAAAGGATCGACCAAAATTTCCTTCGAGACAGAAATTTGGATTGTGGGGGTTTTCATCCGAAATGAGTTTTCCGGTGTTCGGATCAATCCGAAACTTGGAGGCATACTTAACAATAGTAGTAGGACACTATAAATCAAGAAATTTACCCAATCCAATGGTCTAAACAAAAAGCCCCAATTTGAGCTATCAAGTTAAAGTGATAAACATCATGGCATGAGTTGGAATTGATTGCATTGATGAGGAATGGCATGTAATAGTTAGAGGAGCTAATAGAAATTCGATTGGAATCATATGGCAATGTTAAACATGAACATAATACATCCTATAACTCAGTTTGGTACCAAATGGCATGATGCTAATAGATAAATCATAGAATACATATGCTAGGCATGAGATAGAAGCATAGCATCAATGAATAGTTAAGGAAATCATGGATTGAACATGAGTAGACACTTGGAGTGGTGGTTGCAAGGTTGCAGCACCATTCCCAATATCTCATTAGCAAGGTGGCAATAGAAAAGAGTAGAAAATGGTAGGGTAGAGAGTGGAATGATGATTCATACCTTAGTGTGGAAGATGAAGACAAGAATCAATGATAAACAAAGAGTTTTTGATGAGGTGCCCTTCACACTAGCCAAGGAGCTGCTTTGGGAAACTCTCCCCACGTTTCCAGGTGAGAAAATGATTGCAATAGGGCTCAAGGCTCGAGGTTATAATAAATAGAAAAGGAATATTCCATGGAATCATTAACTTGGCAGACTGGGATATTTGGGTCGATGGTCCTTGGTCGATGGTATCGACCAAAAGGATCGACCAAAATATTTCCAGCAGAAAACTAAGGTTTAGAACAGCAACTTCAAGTAGGGATTTGAAAGGCTATACAAGGTCAAATTGAGTGAGGTTTTCTTCCACAATTCAATCAAGAAGTCTAGTTTCGGGGAATACCTTCGGATTGTGCACAGGAGGTCATTTGGTACATCAACTATATTAATCTTCTCCGATGAGCAGTCATTCCTTAAACACTGACAGTGCATTTAAGCAAGGGGTACCATTGTCAATGTCCATGGGCTTAGTCTCCGAATCATGATCATCAATCAGAATGATCCATAAATCTCTTCTTCCACTGCTTCGGGTCTTCGGACCTGAATACAACAGTGGATCCGGGTCAGGGTCAAGGTTAGAATAGGGCTGGATATTACATGGTCGGTCGAACTCAGTGAGTTCCAAGTGAGCTTTAAGCCAAGAACGACAATCAAAGCTCAGGCGTTAGCTGATTTTGTAGTAGAAACTACTGCACCAGTGGAGACCACTATTGAAGATCCCATTATACCAACCATTTGGGAAGTATATGTGGATGGCTCGAGTAATAAGGATGGAGCAGGAGCTGGAATTCTATTGAAAAGTCCAGTACAATTTATCATTCGATATGCATTAAGATTTGCATTCGAAGCTAGTAATAACGAGACAGAATATGAAGCCCTGATAGCTGGACTTAGGTTGTCAAAGACATTGGCAATTGCAGATGTTACTATTTATAGTGACTCTCAACTTATTGTCAACCAAGTCCAGGGGGAGTGTGGTATTCAAGAGCCTCGCTTGCAGAAGTATCAAGAGATTCTGCAGGCATTTCAAAAAGAATTCAGGAGTTTGAAGGTTTGTCAAATTCTGAGGACAGAAAACACAGTGGCAGATGAGCTGTCCCGATTAGCCAATGCCAAAGAAAAAAATCTAGACCCTTCGGTCTACATTGAAGAGATAACATTTCCAAGTTATCATGAGAGAAATTTCTTATATTGAATCAGAGTGTTGCTGGATGGATCCAATAGTTGAATATCTAAGAGATGATAAACTACCAGAAGATCCGAAAGAGGCAAGACTGATCAAGATACGATCAGCGAGATTTATCATGCAGAATGGAAGGTTATACCCTTATGAGATGTCTAGGTCCCGAAGGAGCGGACTCAGCCTTGGCCGAGGTCCATGAAGGAATTTGTGGAGCTCACATGGGTGGACGAGCCTTGGCACCCAAGATTCTGAGACTTGGGTTATATTGGCCTAAGATCCAAGAGGCCGCTATGGAGTATGTTCGTCGATGTAGCAATTGTCAAATTCATGCTACAGTATCAAAGCGCCCAGCGGAAACCATGATCTCGATTCTAGATCCCATCCCCTTCGCGATGTGGGGAGTTGATATCATGGGCAAATTCACCAAGGCATCAGACGGATGGGAATATCTGATAGTAGCAATTGATTACTTCACGAAATGGGTTGAAGCCAGTGCCCTGGCAACAATCGCTGAGAAAAAAGAGGAGAAATTTGTGCTTGAGTCAATCATATATCGCTTTGGGATTCCAAAGATTATCATCATTGACCATGGCACCCAGTTCGACTGTCCACAATTTGAGCAATTTTGTGGAACATACATGATCGAGCATCGTATGTCCTCAGTGGCATACCCCCAGAGCAATGGACAGGTAGAAGTTACTAACCGAACGCTGCTTGAGGGGATAAAGAGAAGACTTGAGGCTGACAAGGCCTTATGGGTCGAAGAACTACATAATGTACTGTGGGCTTATCGAACTACGGTTCGAACACCCACAAGAGAAACTCCATTCAGGTTAGCATATGGGTCCGAAGCGTTGGCACTTGTGGAGATAATGATAGGAACATTATGGGACAGAGAGTTCGAAGAAAAAGAGAATGAGTAAGGACTGCTTGATAGTCTTGATTTGTTGGACGAAGTTCGGGCAAATGCAATAGCATGAACTCAACATTATCAAAGAAGGATAGCGTCACATTATAATACCCGAGTAAAGAATCGTCAGTACTTAGCAGGAGATTTGGTGTTGAGAAATACATTAACTTCAGATCCACGCCACCAAAGAAAACTGGACCCTTCCTGGGAAGGACCTTATATGGTTGTAAAACCAGTCGGTTCAGGAGCTTACAAACTGAAGAACGTAAACACCTAGAAAGAGTTGGATCATTCGTGGAATGCCAGGCATCTCAAATTTTTTTACCATTGATGATGATTTCAATTTGTTTGTGATGTAACCGATTTCAACTCAATCAATGCAATTATTGGTTTTCAACAAATTATCTTTTGATTGGGGGGCATCATACACCACATTCAAGAACAAGATCCAACTATAAGGCATCGGATGAAAACCCAAGTGAGTTCCTTCTAAGACTAATTGTATTTCTCCAGAAATCCTTAAGTAAAGGCATCGGTTTAAAACCCAAGTGAGTTCCTTCTCAGACTTATTGTATTTCTCCGGAAATCCTTAAGTAAAGGTGTCACATCCTCCCAGCCGGTACCCTAACTGGCATACCCGAGAGTGTGATCCACAGCCCCGAAGATCAAGTATTGAGGAAATCATCCTCCCACATATACAATAACATAATCATAAACAGGAAATAATCAAGGTTTAAAATATTATAAACAAAAGATTAAAGTCAAGAAATGAATAATCAATATAATCAGAGTGCAAAAATGATACCAGATGTAATCACATCAAAAGAAGTAGAGTGAGGCGGAAACTCACTCCACAAAATACAGCGGAACGCAGAATGTAAGTCTAAAAGAAATAACAACTAAATCAAAGGAACTAAGAAAAATATCTAACATCAAGGTTTTCTATTCTATAAATAACGTCTTCAAAATAGTGAACTTCATCAATCCATTTGAGACATTCCACGTATACGTTGTCTTTAATCGTAGTATGCAGCTTGATCAACTGAGGGATCATCAGAGTAATCTTGATTGTTGCCAACACCTTGCGTGTAGTACACTTCATCGGCTTGCGCTTCATCGTACTGTTCGCCATAGTAATCAATACCTATAGAATAGTCTAACAAAACAATGTACAAAAGGAATGAGTTTCGAAGAAACTCAGTAAGGTAGTTAATCTATAACAACATAAATAACATGGAAGCAAACCATAACAAGATGCAATGCAATATGAACAAGTAATGTATGTATGCATCTAAACTCTATATATGTTGGTCTCTATGGCAGACATGCTTTAAGTCATAGCACCGTACTTCTTTGGGTAGGTCAATCACACAACGCCATTTGGTAGTGGGTCCGGCATCCCTCAGGACAAACCATGGCAGGGGGTTAAGTCAACACACTCTCTCACAACCATTTGGCATAAGTACCGGCGCATGTCAGGGAAAACCCTAGCCCAATGCAAGTCATCTACTCAGTTACATCAACTCAGGTCCAGATACTTCCATTCCTCACCCCTGGCAATCCTTTCCGGTATACTTTCCACTAGAGTCCTAGTAGTCCCTGACTACGGACTCATCAACCCCCCCCCCCCCCCCCCCCCACATCAACTAGATCCCCCGGCTCCCCTCCCCCCCCTCGTCGGTTGGGGGGGGGCGGGGGGGTGGGCCCCCCGCGCCCAACAAACCCCCCCTCCAAAACACCCCCCCAACAACTAAAACCAAAAAACACCACGCCTCCCCCCCCCTCCTCACCGCCGGGGGGGCCCGCCCCCCCCCCCCCCCCCCCTCCCCCCCCCCCCCCCCCCCCCCCCCCCCCCCCCCCCGCCCCCCCCGGGTGGTGTTCCCCACCCCCAAGATCCATAGTTCAGAGACCACATCAGCCACATCGACAATAACACAATCATGAACAATCAATATTAAGCTACAATCAATAAAATAGAATTTAGGAATAAGATATCAAGGATAATCAGAGTGCGGAAATAAATATCAAATCAAATAAATAAGAAGACAGTGGGCGGAATCCACTCCTTCACCAAGCGGAAGTGAGGTCAAAATTTAGTTAAGTACAAGTCTCAAGTTATGAAGGTAAGTTAAAGTTATTACAATTCTTCTAAGTTTAATTGTCACAAAAAGAAGAGGTAACTACTCATAAGTCTCCTCCACAATGGATATGTCCTCCTCAAAGGTGAGGACCATGGAGATCCAACATGACTGCTCCCATACAACTCCAGGGCTAACCCTGGTACGCCGGGTGATCTTCTTCGGTATGGTCACCGAAGTCTTCAATGTAGCTAGTCTCCGGATAGTAGTATAAGGTATCCGGGTCCGCCTCAGGGAGGGTGTCATCAGAGTAATCACCTATAGAATAGCCTAACAAAATATTGCAACAGAAAAGGAATGAGTTCAAAAGGACTCAGCAAGGAAGTTATTCCACCACACATAAACCACAAGATAATCATAACATGATGCAGATGATATGAAGCATATAATGCAATATGATTTTATTCTAAGTATGCTGGTCATCTATGGTAGACATGCTTTAAGTCATAGCACCATACTTCTTTAGGTAGTCTTAGTCACTCATCACCGGGGGAAATTGGGTCCTGCATCCCTCTCGGACAAATCCATGGTTGGGGGTTTCGGTCACCACTCTCTCACATCACCGTTTGGTCTAAGTATTGGCGCATGTCAAGGTATAGCCTAGCCCAATGCAAGTCATCTACTTAATCATATCATGTCAGTTCTAGATACGTCCATTCCTCCCCTTTCGGGATCCTTTCCGTTATCCTTCACACTAGAGTCACGGATATTACTCACTGGACTCATCAACCCTATTGGTCATCCACAAATGGTAAACGGGAAGCTCTCACGTCCCTCTCACGGATCATTTCACCGGTCTTGAGTGCCCGTGAGCCCAAGTCTAGCCATTTGCAACCCTACCAATAAATGGCCCCTTTCGGGTAACCGTAATGCAATTTATGTCCTCTCACGGAGTGGATACTGGTCTTGAGCGCCCACAAATCCACACCACTACCACGGGTTGTTCGGTCTCAATGCCCTTCTGAATCGGGTCTGATATGATAGGGACATCCTAGCCATACATCTAGACAAGTCCTATGTATGTCATTCAATAACCCGGGAAGCGTCGATGGACACCTTCGGAGAACATCCCATACTATTCCCTCCGATGTCCAAGGACAGAAGCACCAGTAGGGTACCCCTCAATCCCAAGTTATACTTAAGCAACCACATGCCCAAGTTCATCATATCAGTTCACAAGATACAACATCATAATAAACATTCAATTCATGACATTGACATAAGTCATCATATATTGAAATTGATAAACATGATAAGACATTGAAATAACATAATGTAGACACAAAGCTACTGTTGAAAGACATATGTAGCAAGTCTAACATGATAAGGATATGAAATAGAAACTATATTTACTAAGTTAGGGATACCAAGTCAAGATTCCATATCTTAGGTAATTGTATCGATAACTATCCTTACCTTGAATCGGAGATGAGAATGGTCCAAGATCACAAGCAAGTGGCCCAAATAGCCTTAAAGTCCTAAACAAGCATATATGAAAGGTTAGAGAAGAAATCAGAACAATTGAAGATCAAACGAATCAGAACTAGGCAAAAGTTGCTGACAGCAACTCTATTGGTTGATACATTTGGTCGATAGTATCAACCAATAGTATCGACCAAATCAATTCCAGGACAAAGAAGTGGCTTTTTGGATTCTTGCCCAGATTTGATCTTCCGGGTCTCGGATTGACACGAAACTTGGAGGATAGTCTAAGCACAACATGGGGACACTAATTATCAAGAAACTTTCATAATCCAATGGTCCATTTGGAAATCCCCAAATTGACATACCAAGGTTAAGAGTTGTAAATCATGGCATTGGCTACATCTTAATGCAAATTGGGGGGAAAACATGGGGGATTAGGTAGGGAATCATTTAGAAGTAACATTGAACTCATATGCAAGGTATAGATTAGGTTAATCATAAGCTTCATCTCAGTTTTGGTAAATAAAGCAAGTTGGTAAGCAATAAATCATGGAAATGTGTAGTTAATGATCATGAGGTGAATCAATCATAGTCATATCGGTGAAAACATCATTGTATGGGGTTTAGAAGGTTCATGGCAAGGTCTATGCAAGGTTGCAGCACCTTGCCCATGGTCCCAACAGTGAAATAGAGGAAAGATGAGTGAGAAAGTGATTAGGAGAGAGAGAGTCATACCTTTAAAGTGGAACAAGAAAGTAGGAAGGAGTGGTTGGCAATGATTGATGAAGAAGATGCTTCACCACTACCAAGGAGGAGTTCTTGGGAGGCTCTCCCACGTTCCCAGATATTAAAAACGTGAGAATAGGGCTCCAGTCTCGAGGAATAAATAAATAGAAAAGAATATTCCAAGAATCTTTAAATCTGGGTTCAGCAAACTTGTTGGTCGATAGTATCGACCAATAGTATCGACCAAAACATGTTTCTGCAGAATTTTACAGAATAGTTCAGCAACTTTAGGTGCGGACTTGGAGGGCTATACAAGGTCAAATTGCATGAGGTTTTCTCCTACAGTTCACTCAAGAGGTCTAGTTTTAGGGAGTACCTTCGGATTTTGCACCGGAGTCTGTTTGATATCTCAACTGTCTCACTCTTCATCAGTGCGCAGATTCTAACTTAACACTGGTAATGTGCTCAAGGAAGGAGCAGCATCATCAATGTCCATAAACTGGAGTTCCAACATTACGTCATCAACCAGTAGGGCCCATAAGTCCCTCCTACCACCACTTCGGGTCTTCGGACCTACAAACACAACAATGACCGGGTCGGGTCAAGGTTAGGTAAAAGCTGGATTTTACAACCACGGGTCGTTCGGTCTCAATACCCTTTTGAATCAGGTATGATATAACAGGGGTACAACCTAACCAAACACTGCTAGACAGCCCTAGGTATGACAACCAATGATTCAGGAAAGTGTCGATGGGCAACCCCGGAAACATCCTATACTATTTCCGATAATGTCCAAGTACAGAAGTGTCAAAAGGACACCTCCCAATCCCAAACCAAACTTAATCAAACACAGGTCTCGATCAGTCATGACATATACAATCAGCAACTCATTATATAAGAGAGAATGTAAAGTCATGAATCATAAAACAATATAGAAATAAGCAATCTCACATAAGTCTAAGTAATAAAAGAAACATGATAAAGAGCTACTGTTCTCACAGTAGTACATCAGAATATAAAGTGTACAAACAGTAAACAACTCATAGTTTCGTAAAGTAGAAACCAGAGAGTATGCAATCTATGTAGTTAAGGAGATAACTGTCCTTACCTCCTAATTCATAAAGGAACTTAGAGAATCAAGTAAGACCTTGACTAAACCTGAGAAAAGAGTCTTAAACAAGTGTACACTATGAGTTAGGACTACCAGCAAAAGTTTGAAGAGCTTTTTTTCTTTGCCCTTGATTCCATGAGACCTAATCGTGCAAAGGCAAAGAAATTCTTCTAAGGTTTGAGGCCTACAATCAAAGCATACCTCACTGTTCTCCCTATTGAGAGTTATGCCCAGATTGTTCAGAATGCTAAGAAGTTGGAAGAGACTGAAAAAGAGAGTGCTCGTGTGCAACGGCCGTGGCAGCCAAGGAATCCTAGTTTAATTGACTGTACTAAAGCAGCGATTTGTTAGACACACCATACCCTACTCCTGCTTTTTTGCCTAGGAGTGTAGGTCAGAGTCCTGAATTTTAACATGCCGGTCAGCATAGTCAGTATGGTGGGAATAGACAAGCAGTGAATATTCCTAATGCTAGGCCTTTGAATGCTAATCCTAGACCCATGATTTAGAAGCTCGCTGTTGCAACAACTCCAGTTGGACCAAGAGACCCTGTTTGCTTTTTCTCAGAAGCGGCACTGGACACTTCGCTCTACTTGCCCGAAGAAGCGGTTTAGTTGTCAGCCCCCGTAACAAAGAGTGCTCCTGCCCCTCCTTCTGGAAGAGTGATCAATATTTTCGATACTGAACAAGATGTGAACCATGATGTGGTGATAGGTACATTGTTAGTTGCTTTTATACATGCATTTGTTTTATTTGATACAAGTGCATCTCATTCATTCATTTCATCTGCATTCATTAAGAAACTGACCTAACACCCAAGAATCTATCTAGTTGTTTGATGATTAGTACTCCTACTGGATCTATTGTGAAACTAGATAAAATGTTAGAAGAATGTCCTATTTTGGTTTGTGAGAAGAATTTGGAAGCCAATCTAGTACTTCTTGATATGAAGGACTTTGATGACATTTTGGGAATCGATTGGTTGACAACCCATAAAGTTGTAATCCTTTGTTCTTCGAAGAAGATTCAATTTCAAATTGATGGAAATTCAGTTTTTGAATTTCAAGGCAAGAAAGGACTAATTGGTAAGAAGACCTTGACCACATTGCTGCAAGTCTGTTCATTAATGGAAAGACCTTTGCCCGGAAGCAAGGTTAAGGAAAAGAAGAAGATTGAAGAAGTCAAGGTTGTCTGTGACTTCATGGATGTTTTTCCAGATGATCCGTCAAGACTACCCCCTAATAGAGATGTGAGTTTTCAATTGATTTGATCCCAGGAGCCGCTTCGGTATCTAAAGCCCCATATAGAATGGCACCTACCGAATTGAAGGAACTACAGAACCAGCTGAATGAGCTCTTAGTTAGAGGTTTTATACATCCTAGTGTGTCACCTTGGGGAGCTCCGGTTTTGTTTATTAAGAAGAAGGATGGTAGCATGTGTTTATGCATTGATTACCGACAGTTGAACAAGTTGACCATTAAGAATAGATATCCGCTGCCCAGGATTGATGACCTCTTCGATCAGTTGAAAGGTGCACTGTGTGTTCTCGAAGATTGACTTGATATCAGGATATCACCAACTTGAAGTGAAGTCAAGTGATATTTTCAAGACAGCTTTTAGAACAAGATATGGTCACTTTGAGTTTAGAGTCATGCCCTTCGGTTTGACTAATGCCCTTGCTGTGTTCATGGATCTCATGAACCAAGTATTTCATGATGTGCTTGATAAGTTTGTGATAGTCTTCATAGATGACATCTTGATTTACTCAAATAGTGAAGAAGAGCATGTGAGACATCTTAGTTTCACTTTGCAAAGGCTAAGAGAAAAGAAGTTGTATGCTAAGTTTAGCAAGTGTTATTTTTGGCTCTCAAGAGTAGTATTTCTCGGCCACATGGTTTAGCTGGAGGTATCCGTGTTGACCCCGAAAAGGTACAAGTAGTTGCCGATTGGGAAAGACCGAAGACTGTGACAGAAATAAGAAGTTTTCTAGGAATGGCAGGATACTACAAAAGGTTTATTGAGAACTTTTCTAGGTTGGCTGCCCCTATGACTAAACTAGCTAAAAAAGAAGAGAAGTTTGTTTGGACTAACGCTTGTGAAAAGAATTTCCAAGAGTTGAAAGATAGATTGACAAGTGCCTCGATTTTGACTATGCCTGATGACTCCAGTGGTTTGATAGTCTACACTGATGAGTCAAAGATTGGATTGGGTTGCATTCTTATGAAACATGGCAAGGTTGTAGCCTATGCTTCTCGGAAATTGAAGGAATATGAGTGGAATTACCCCACTCATGATTTAGAGCTTGTCACAGTTGTCTTCGCTTTGAAGATTTGGAGCCATTACTTGTATGGTGAGAAAATCGCTATTTTCCACATATCATAAAAGTTTGAAATACTTCTTTACCCAAAAGGAGTTGAACATGAGACAAAAAAGATGGTTAGAGTTGGTCTCTGATTATGACTGTGACATTCAGTATCACCCTGGTAAAGCAAATGTGGTTGCTGATGCTCTTAGCAGGAAAAGTAAAAGAAAAGAGTTGGATTTGAATGCTTTGAGTCAACCGTTGTTGTCCTCGATTTCAAAACTAGGATTGGAAATTGTTCTGAAGGTTCAAAATTTGTTCTTTCTGCCATGACGGCAAGATCCACCCTTAGTGATAGAATAATTTCTCTAAAAGGTTCTGATCAAGAATTTAAGGAGAAGATTGAGAAGATTTCTTTGAATCCTGATTCAGACCCTGATTTTGGTATATCTATGGACGGTGCTTTACTGTTTAAAGGAAGACTTTGTGTGCCTTCAGATGTTGAAATTAAGAAGGAGATTTTAAAGGAAGCACAGCAATCTATTTTTACAGTACACCCTGGAAGTACTAAGATGTACAAGGATTTAAGAGAACAATTTTTGTGGATTGGTTTGAAGGCCAATGTGGAAGATTTTGTGGCAAAGTGTGAGACTTGTCAGGTGTGGAAGGCCGTTCGATAACCTCCATCTGGATTTCTTCAGCCCCTTCCTATTCCTAGTTGGAAGTGGGAAGACATTTCTATGGACTTCATGACTAGCTTGCCTCGGACAAGTAAAGGTAATGATACGGTATGGGTAATCGTTGACAGGTTGACCAAATCAGCCCATTTTATTCCTATGAAGATCGCTTATACTTTGGATAAGCTAGCTAGACTTTATGTGGACAATGTGGTTCATCTGCACGGAGTGCCTGTGAGTATTGTTTATGATCGTAATCCTCGGTTCACCTCAAGGTTTTGGAATAGTTTGCAAAAAGCTTTGGGAACCTAGTTGAATTTGACTACTGCTCATCATCCATAGTCTGATGGACAATCTGAGTGAACAGTTTAGATCTTGGAAGATATGCTTAGATCTTGTATTGTGGATATGGGTGGCAATTGGGATGAACACTTAGCTTTGGTTGAATTTGCCTATAATAATAGTTACCAAGCAACAATAGGCATGGCTCCATTCAAGGCTTTGTATGGTAACACTTGTAAGACACCCTTGTATTGGACTGAGACGAGTGAAAGAAAAGCCTTAGGTCCAGAGATGATTGAAGCTACAAGTGCAATGGTGGACATGATAAGAGAAAGGATTAAGTCCGCTCAGTCAAGACAAAAATCCTATGCAGATAAGAGAAGGACCGACTTGGAATTTCAAGTTGGGGGGAAAGTTTTCTTAGAGGTATCACCTATGAAAGGTGTGATGAGATTCAATGTTAAAGGAAAGCTTAGCCCTCGCTTCGTCGGACCTTTTGAGATTCTTGAAAAGGTTGGAGCCGTCGCATACCGTTTGGCCTTACCTCCATCTCTTGCTAGAGTACATAATGTGTTTCATGTTTCGATGCTTCGGAAGTACATAGAGAATCCAGAACACATACTACATCAAGCACCTAAAGGACTTAGTGTTGATCTTTCTAATGATGAAGAGACAGCCAAAATCCTAGACAAGAAGGACAAATAGTTGCGGAATCGTACTATTCCGTTGGTAAAGATTCGGTGGAAGAATCACACCCCTGAAGAAGCTTCTTGGGAGAAGGAAGAAGACATGAAGGAGAAGTTTCCTCATCTTTTTGGAAGCCCAGGTACGCTTTCAATTTTTAGGACGAAATTTCTTTTAAGGGGGGGAGAATGTGAAATCTAGCCCTAACCTTGACTTGGAAACCATGTTGTTTGTAGGTCCGAAGACCCGAAGTAAAGGAAGAAGTCAACTATGAGCCATCTTAGTGGAAGACATGGTGTTTGACCTAGAACCCATGGAAGTTGATGATGGTGTTCCATACTTGGAAGCTTTGGCAGAATTGAAAATAAAACTGCACCTTGATGAAGATGAGATTAGTTAATGGACTTAAAGCTTAGCTAGACATGATTTGAAGGCATTCCTTTATACTAGGTAAGACATATGTTGAGTTGGGAGAAGCCCATTGGATTTGAAATAAGTTTAGGCCCTCATTTCCCTATTTAGGCCTTGCTAACATGCTTGGTCAACTGGGCTAGTCGACCACCCAATCGACCAACAGGGACAGAATATGCCAAGATCCTCTGTTTAGGTCTTTTGGTGCTCTATATAATAGAAGTACGTGTTTCTTAGCCTTCTTTGTTTCTAAAACCCTTTGAGAACGTGGAGAACCCCTCTCAAAGCCTCTCTTGTGACTGAAGCGGATCTACTTGCAAGTTTTAAAAGTTTTCATCGATTGTTCCTCAAGCAAGGTTAGTAATCTCTCATACTTGTTGTTGATTTACTCTTGCATGATCTAATCTCTGTACTATGATTATGAAGATGGTATTGCATACTTGCAAACACCTCTTTTTACAGTATTAAAGGTTGGGAATGAATCTCCATTCATTCCAAAGATCTTCATACTTGATCATAGCTATGATTCTTAAGATTTCTTCATGAAGCCATGATCATTCTTTCGATTTAATTTCTCTAGCATGTTAGATCTGTTTTCATGTTAGATTCATGTATGATCTATTGTTTATGTTCTACTAGAATGAGATCTTATCATCACTAGTTCCTCTCTTGGGTTCATAGCTTGTTTCATTGAAAACTATGATTTTTACCAAATTAGAAAGTCATGTTTCCAAATTAGTAAGTATTGTTTTCGACCATTGTTAGTGTCTAATCTATGCTAGGTAGTCTTAGATCACTGTTCTTAATGTCCCTTTGAATTTTCGGAGTGTTTTGAATCCCGGAAGATGAGTTTCGGATCAAAATTC
Organism: Hakea prostrata; assembly: GCF_041222555.1. Taxonomy (NCBI): domain Eukaryota; kingdom Viridiplantae; phylum Streptophyta; class Magnoliopsida; order Proteales; family Proteaceae; genus Hakea; species Hakea prostrata. Next base: position 34,479,539 of record NC_142601.1, on the reverse strand, counting down.
TGATTTCTGCTAAGTACTGTTCATGTCACATCCGCCCAGCTGGTACCCTATCTGGCATACCCGGGAATGTGATCCACAGTCCAAGGATCAAGCATCGAGGGACCATGCCTCCCACATATGCGATAAAACAATCACGAACAATGATAATCAAGGTAAAAGCAATAAATAACAGATATCATGAATAAGATAAGATCAAATAATCAGAGTGCGGAAATAAGTAATACCAAGTGTATAAGTGTAATCATATGAATGAGAAAATGAGTGAAAGTCACTCTCTCAATGTAATACCCCCCGTATTTCTAACCCGAGATCCGTATTCCAGGTCCGAGAACCCGAAGGTCTAGTCGGGTGAACTTGTGGAGTATCCGGATTGAAGCCCATGATCCATACCCAGGACCCATGGATCTGGATCCTTTTTCTGAAGAGTCTGTCTTGGCTAGAGAGGGGATTTCCGGAAGTCGATGTTGTTCAGAGATGTCCGGAATGAAGGTAAGATCTCCCCCATCTCCTATTTAGGGCTAGGTTGGCCTTGGGTATCAGCCCCTAGTAAAAGCACCCTTGTATGGCAAATTACATGGGGGCGGTTACTAGTGGCGGTCGCTTAACCCAAGCGACCGCCCGGTCTGTTTTCGGAGATTTTGCCCTATTTTGCCCCCAGACTTCTATAAAAGGCAACCTCCGTCTCATTCACGATTACTTTATTCGTGGTTGCTTATTTGGGAGTTTAGACGGCTGCGGGGAAGATCCGAAAGAGTCTCTGGAGTACTGACAGTGGCTTGGAAGATCAGTTCTCTTCTTCTCTGGCTTTCTGGTGCGAGGTATTGAACTAACCCTTCGTTCTCTACTCTCTTTTCTCCGTTAGATTGGTTTTACCCTTTTTCCCTCGTCTCTGTGATTACCCCTTGGATATTCTTTACCTCTTTATTAATCTACTTGAGATGGAATAACCTAAACGGAACCCTACTTCCGTGAGATGGTAAATCCAATCAAGGAGAGGGTTAGGGGTAATCTATTGATGTTAGTGGATTGTTTTCTCTTACCCTTTTGGCTTAGGGAGTGTTTAATTCGAGACTTAGGATGAGATTACTCGAAAATCGGATTGAAATCGAGTAATCAGAAGCCTGAGTTTCGGATTGAAACTCACTGTTTTTGGGGCGGTCACTAGTGGCGGTCGCTTAACCTAAGCGACCGGCACAAGCGACCGGCTGGTAAACAGTGACCAATTGGATTTCGGTTCTGATTCAAATTGATTTATGTGACTTATATATTCTAATAACCCTGTGTTTAGGTGATTACTGTTTAAAAGAAAAGTCTACTAATAGTTACTGGATTCTATTTTACGGACGTTTCAGTTATATGCAAGTGAGGACAACCTATCTCATCTATTTATGTATACTTCAGCATGTTGATTTATTAGTTGTTATTCTTAATCTGTACCAATATAAACTGCTGTAGTTTCATATATAATTCTGTTATACTACTGCTGTTTACTTTGATTTCATATTTACTTTATGGTTTGTGATTGTTATGAGATGGTGGTAGTTGGTATGTGATTATGATAGTTGGGGTGTTCCTTTTGGGATATCTTGGCTGATGATATCAGAAGGCTGTGGAATGGGACACATGCCTGCTGATACCTTCAGCACTATCATGATTAATTGATGACATTGTTAGGATGAGTCTAGATTGCATGGCTAGGTACCCCACATGCTACTACCCTTTCGGTAGGGGAATTGAAACCGAGTAACCCGTGATGACAGTGATGTGACTTGGTGGTCCACTGTTAGTCATATAAATGGTAGGGTTGCATATGTTAGGGTTGGGCTCATGGATGTCCAAGGACCGGACCGGGTGTCGTGAGGAATCATGAGAGCATCCGCCCCAATGATATGTGGATGACCATAGGGTTAAGGAGTAGAGTCCAACAGAGGTAGCCAGTCCGTGAGGATTCTTACTCCTAGGTTGTGAAGGATACTGAACCGAGTTGGTTGGTGCCATAGGGGATGTATCTGGACTTCATGTAGACATGTAACCATTATGACCTTGCATTGGATTAGAAACCTAGACATGCGCCAGTACTCATTACCAATGGTCGTGGTGAGAGAGTGTGGACTTAACCCCCTAACCATGGTTTGTGAGCCAGGTGTGGATTTTCCCTTTTTCCCTGGATCCCTACAGAGGTAACCAGTCCTTGCCAGATCAGAGTGATGAGACTTACCCAGAGGAGGGCTGGTGTATATCTTAAAGCATGTCAGCTTTTAGAGACTTGCATAGTTAGAAATCATAGCAGCATTCATGTTTTGCATTCATTCATATTACTGTTGTATCATGGCATTTTTGGATGATGGATGAGATATATGATTGTTTCTTACTGAGTTCTTTAGAACTCATTCCTTTATTCTTTGTATGTTTTTAGCCTATACAGAAGAAGGATTTGTATCTGAAGATGGGCTGGTTCCCTATGAAGGAACCATCCCGTTTAAAGAAGATGTGGCACCGCCAGTGGGAGATGGAAATAGCATGTGTGGGAGTTCCTGCGGGTGCATGGAGTGCGCTTATCGCACCGGTTGATGGTCAGAGGCGAAAGGTGGTCAGGCAGTTCGACCGAGACTGGAGAAGAATTGGAGAACCCCTCACCTTATTAAACTGAAATCTAAGTTCATTGACTTAGAGAAACAAACTGGAAAGAAACTGATATAACTACTTTTATTCCGCTGCCCTCATTTTTGTTTTATTCTTTATTCTTTATTTTCTTTCCTTTGATATTGGAGCATTTTGGGCTTCTGTAATTCATTTAATTTAGTTATTGAATATTCTTTGCTCATGATTATCTGTATTTGTTTTAAATATTGTTGATAGACTAAAACCTTGGATCTTGTGACGGATCGCACCCACGGGTTGTCGGGCGGGTAACCGAGACCGACGGGTGGGGTGTCACGCCCTCCCAGCCGGTACCCTATCTGGCATACCCGAGAGTGTGATCCACAGCCCGAAGATCAGGTATCGAGTGATCAACCTCCCACATAAACAATAACATAATCATGAACAATCATAACAAGAGTGCGGAAGATAAATCATAGATTCAATAAAGAAAGAATGAATCATAAATGAATCAGAATACTAAATATAATCAGAGTATCAAACAGATAAGTAAAGCGAGGCAAAAATCCCACTTTACAACCAGCGGAAAAGTAGCTCTAAAAGAATAAACTAGACAAAAATCTAATCCCAATAACAAGTACATTGGGTAACTAAATTGTTCTCCACTTTATAGACAACATCCTTGTAAGTGTAAATCTCATAAATAGCACAAGGACGCTTCCACTCAATGGTCGGACTAAGCATCGTACGGAGCATAACCACTCGCGGGATCTTCAGAGTAATTGTGGTAACCGCAATCACCTTCCTGGAGATATGCCTCTTCGCCTTGCGCTTCTTCATAGGGACCGTCATAGTACTCGGTACTGCGGGATAGTCTAACAACATTGTACAATAAAGGAATGAGTTTCAAAGAAACTCGGTAAAGCGATTAAAATCCATAATAACATAAATGGCGGAATTCCCGAACAAACATAAATGCAATATGATATGAGACAAGCAATGAATGAATGAATCTAACTCTATGTATGCTGGTCTCTATTGGCGGACATGCTTTAAGTCATAGCACCGTACTTCTTTAGGAAAGTCCACTCACATCCTCAACCATTTAAGATATCTTGGATTCTCTCACGGATCATTTCACCGGTCTTGAGCAGCCGATTGGTAAAGGGTCCTTCATCCCTCGGGACAAACCATGGCGGGGGTTAAGTCAACACACTCTCTCACAACCATTTGGTATAAATCTTGGCGCATGTCGGGGTAAAACCTAGCCAAATGCAAGTCTTCTACTTGGTTACATCAAGTCGGATCCGGATACGTCCATTCCTCGTCCCCGACGATCCTTTCCCGGTATCCTTCACACTAGAGTCGGCGTATCCTATGGCACCGACCAACTCGGACTACGGACTCATCAACCCTATTGATCATCCACATATGGTAAACGGGAAGCTCTCACGTCCTCTCACGGGTTGGTTACCGGTCTTAAGCGCCCGTGAGCCCAAGTCTAATCATATGCAACCCTACCAATAAATGGCCCCCACAATGTGATTCCTGTCCTCTCACGGGTTGGTTACCGGTCTTGAGCGCCCATGAATCCCCATTGCTACCACGGGTCGTTCGGTCTCAATACCCCTCCGATTAGGGTCGACATAACAGGGACATCCTAGCCAAACACTACTAGACAATCCTAGATATGTCATCCAACGGTTTAGGAAGGTGTCCGAGAGGGCATCTCCGGGAAACATCCCATAATATTCCCGTAGTAGTCCAAGGACAGAAGTGTCGAAAGGACACCTCTCCTTTCCAAACCATACGTAAGCATACACATGCATCAATTCATATCATCACATATATGGTAATCTTCATATATGGAAAGAAATCAGTAATTACAATCACTTGTATAACATTGGTAAGTAAATCATACATGAATCAATTTAATATGAATAAGTAATGCTACTGTAATCAAAGTTATGCAACAGTAGTATATCATTGTAAGAATCTAATTTAGGAAACATATTAATGATATTCAAATATAGAAACTAGATTCATGCTATCTATGTAATTAAGGAAATAACCATCCTTACCTTTTATAACTCGCAAAGGAATCCTAAGAAATCAAGTAAGATCTTGGCAAACTTGAGAAGAAGGTCCTAAACAAGTATATACAACATATTAGGAAAGATCCCTAACAGCAAAGATATCAAAACATCCGAAAGCAGACCAAATGCGGAGTTGCTTTGTACTCATTGGTCGAGTGGATTGGTCGAGTGGTCCGATCGACCAATCGATCGACCAATGCGAGACAAAGCCTAAAAAATCAGAGTTTTAAGATATGAAATCCGAATTTGGTGGTTCAAAAGGGTACTAATCAAGGGGTAGACTACATCAGTAGTATTCTAACATATAGGGGACCTCAAAACACTAATCAAATCAAGGTATCAAGATCCAAATTAGGAAACAAAAAGTTACCATAAATAAAAAAAAAAAAAAAAAAAAAATAAATAAAAAAAAAAAAAAAAAAAAAAAAAAAAAAAAAAAAAGAAAATTTATTTATATTAAAAAAAAAAAAAAAAAAAAAAAAAATATAAAAAAAAAAAAAAAAAAAAAAAAAAAAAAAAAAAAAAAAAAAAACAACCCTATATATAACTATCACACATCAAGAAGAACACATAGTATGGTAGAAGAGAACAACTAGAAATCTATGGATTATGGATCATGGAAAGAAAACACAGTAATTAACTACTAACATGATCAACATAGAAGATCCAAAGAGATCGAAATTCAGATTAGAAGTTTAACAGAGATTAAATCATGGTTTGATCATGATTCCTTCAAAAGCTTGCAATGATCATGGTTAAGATCATTGTTCTAGCCTCAAATCCTTAGGATGATCATGAGAACATGTTCGAGAGATGTTTGCAACGAGAGAATGCAGCATCTCTTCTACTGTCTCAACTCAAAAAGGAAAGAAAAACAAAGATGGAGAAGAAGAAGAGAGAGTAGACATACCTTTTGATGCAAAAAGAAGAGTTTCGACGAAGATCCGTCAAGAAAACACCAAGGATGCAAGAGAGATGACTTGCGAGAGGTCTTTGGTTCGTTCCGAGAGGGTTTGGAGGCAGCAAATACGAAGTGGACTCGAGATTGGACTTAAATAGAGCAAGAACAACCTAATTGCCAAAGACAGCACTCATTGGTCGAGTGGATTGGTCGATGGCCCGATCGACCAATCAGTCGACCAATCTTGGCAACAAGACCAAAACGAGGGAATTGAAGGTCCGGATCAAATCCAATCCTAAAGGGGTTTTGCACACAAGTCAAGTGACTTACCTAATAGGTAGAAATGCCTTCAAACCAAGATAGAGAGCACTCCAAGTCCATCAACTAATTAGATCTTCATCAGGATTCAGTTTCCATAAATAGAACCTCATCATCAACTTTCATGGATTCAAAGCCAGACACCAAGTCCTCTACTGGGATGGCCCAAAGCTGACTTCTTACTTTACTTCGGGTCATCGGACCTACAAATAACAAGGTTTCCGGGTCAAGGTTAGGGCTGGGTTTTACATGGGGTGTGACACTCAAGGCAGCGGAAAAGTAGTAAAAATCAAGTTAAGTTACAATCCCATGTTTAAAGAGTAACTCAAGAAAGTCAATTACTTATCCCAAATGTCTAACAAAATCTAGGGAAATGGGGCACTAAGCAAGGGTCTCTTCTATCTTGATAATTGTCTCTTCATAAGTGTGAACAAAGAAAGCCTAGCACGGCCGCTCTCTCACTACAGTAGGGCTAACCCTGGTACGTAAAGTAATCCTCTTCGGCACCATAACTTTGATCTTCACCATAGCTACCACCCGTAGGGTAGTATGAGGGATCAAAGTCCATCTCATAGAATGTACCATCAGAGTCTTCAATACCTGCGGGAAAATCTAACAACAATTGCACAAAAGGAATGAGTTCAAAAGAACTCAGCAAGGCAGTTATTCCATCATTCATAATCATGTCAATACAAATTTTAACATAATGCAATGTAATATGAAACATATGATGCGAGTATGATTCTAACTCTATGAATGCTAGTCTCTATGGTAGACATGCTTTAAGCGATAGCACCATACTTCTTTAGGTAAGTCTCAATCACTCAATACCGGGGGGAATTGGGTCCTGCATCCCTCTCGGACAAATCCATGGTTGGGGTTTCGGTCACCGCTCTCTCACATCACCATTTGGTCTAAGTATTGGCTCATGTCAAGGTAAAGTCTAGCCCAATGCAAGTCATTTACTCAGTCGTATCAAGTCAGATCTAGATACGTCCATTCCTCCCATCCCGGGATCCTTTCTGGTATCCTTCACACTAGAGTGACGGATATTACCCACCGGACTCATCAACCCTATTGGTCATCCACAAATAGTAGACGGGAAGCTCTCACGTCCTCTCACGGATATGACCCACCGATCTTTGAGCGCCCGTGAGCCCAAGTCTAGCTATTTGCAACCCTACCAATAAATGGCCCCTTTCGGGTATCCGTAGCATGGTTTACGTCCTCCCCCGGGTTGGTTACCGGTCTTGAGCGCCCATCAAACCATACACTACCACGGGTCGTTCGGTCTCAATGCCCTTCCAATTTGGGTTTGACATGACATGGACAATCCTAGCCACACAACTAGACAATCCTATGTATGTCATCCAATAACTCGGGAAAGTGTCGATAGGCACCTTTGGAGAACATCCCATACTATTCCCTCCGATGCCCAAGGATAGAAGTGTCAATAGGACACTCCCCAATCCCAAGTTATACCTAGGCAATCACATACCCAAGTCCATCATATCTCATACATTTGATACATCATCATGATAAAAGTTAAATTATAACATCGAACTGATCCATCATATGTACAAGTACAAGAATGATAACTCATTATAACAAGAGAGTATGAAATCACATTACTACAGTTCTAAAACATGTATAGCAGTCCTATAATATTCAAGAGCAATTAAGAGACTATGTTCACTAAGTATAAGCACCAAAACATAAGTTCATAGCCTATGTGTTTATGGAGATAACCATCCTTACCTTAGGTTGAGTTGATGACGAATCAAGAATTACCAAGGGAATGATCCAAAAGTAGTATTAAGACCCTAAACAAACATAAATAAGAGGTTAGAGAAGAAATCGGGAAGATCGGATGTCGAACGGGTCAAAACTGGTTGAGGTTGCTGTCAGCAACAAGTTTGGTCGATGGCATCAACCAAAGAGGATCGACCAAAATTGTCTTCGGAGTTGCATAATGGGTTTTTGGGATTTTTGTCCGAAATTGGTCTTCCGGGGTTCGAATCGATCCGGAACTTGGAGGGATGCTTGAGAACAGTATGAGGACACTACAAATCAAGGAATTAACATAATCTAATGGTCTAAATAGAAAGCCCCAAATTGAGTTACTAAGTTCAAGAGGTAAGCATCATAGCATGGATTGAAATTGATTGCATTGACATTGGAAAGGCATGCATAGGTAAGGGAACTTATAGGAATTTGATTAGGATCATATGCTAGTGATAAACATGTGCATAGCATACTATATACCTCAGTCTTGTACAATAGTGCATGAAGTTAAGAAGAAAACCAAGGAATGCATATGCAAGGCTTGAAATGAGAGCATAGCATCAATGGACAAGGGAGAGAATCATAGGTTAAGCAAGAGTGGACACTTGGAGTGATGGTTGCAAGGTTGCAGCACCATCTCCAAGGTCTCAATAGCAATAGAAGGAGTAGAAAAGAGTAGAAAAGGATAGAATAGAGAGTGGGAGTGATGAATCATACCTTGTAGTTGTTGATGGAGGCAAGGAACAATGATTAGCAATGATTTGGGTGGAATCTTCTTCATAAATGCCTAGGAGGTGCTTTGGGAAGTTCTCCCCACATTCTCAGGAGTGATAATGATTGGAATAGGGCTCAAAACACAAGGCTAGTATAAATAGAATAGGGAATATTCCAAAGAATCATTAACTTCGAGTCTGAGAAACTTTGGTTGATGGTCTTTGGTTGATGGCATCGACCAAAGAGGATCGACCAAACTAGAATTCAACAGAAAAATTAGAATTAGTTCAACAACTTCGGGAAGGGATTTGGAGGGCTATACAGGGTCAAATTGAATGGGGTTTTCTTCTACAATTCAATCAAGAAGTCTAGTTTCGGGAAATACTTTCGGATTGTGCACGGGAGTCCAATAGGTACTTGAACTAATTCACTCTTCCTCGATGCACAGATTCTCACCAAACACTGACAATGTACTCAAGTAAGGGATATCATCGTCAATGTCCATGGGCTCGGACTCCGACTCAAAATTATCAATCAAAAGGGTCCACAAGTCTCTTCTAGCACCACTTCGGGTCTTCGGACCTATAAACAACAGTGGATCCGGGTTAGGGTCAGGGTTAGGATAGGGCTGGATTTTACAGTTCAAGTGGTCGATTGCTTGGTCGATTGGACCAAGCTACCACCCAATCGACCAAGGCTGACAGTAGCTGTGTTCTTCGTCTGATTTGATCCGTTTGACCTCTAATCTTCTAGGCCTCTTTCATAATGATGTATATGTGCTTGTTTAGGGTTTATTTGCTAACTTTGGAACCATTCTTTTCTATCTTTGGATATCCATCGAAGTTAATTAAGGTAAGGACAGTTGTTTCCATATTAACATAGATTGCGTGAATCTTAGTTTCTATTTTGGGAATTTTTTAGATTCACTACCATTCTTATACTTTCTTAGTATGATAATATTGCGGTAAGTACTTCAAGTACAATAGTACCTTGTTCATATACTTCTTTATTATTTATGAATACTTATCCTTGTCATTTACATATTCAATTAATCATGTTTATATGTATCTTTTTATATGATGGAATATCAGTTGTGTATGTTATGGCTGAATTGAGAATGTGATTGATTAGGAATGATTTGGGATTAGAGAATGTCCTTTTGACATTTCTGTCCTTGGACATCAGTGGGATATTCCGATGGTGGCCTTAGATGCTTTCCTGGATTATTGGTTGTCATACCTAGGGCTTGTCTAGCGATGTTTGGCTAGGATGTCCCTATTATATCAGACCCAATTCAGAAGGGTATTGAAACCAAGTAACCCGTGGTAGCAATGGGGATTTGTGGGCACTCGAGACCGGTGAGTTATATCAGTGAGAGGACATGAATCACATTGTGGGGGCCATTCATTGGTAGGGTCACATTTAGTAGACTTGGGCTCATGAGCGCTCAAGACTAGTGAGTTATATCCATCAGAGGACATGAGAACTTCCCATCTATCATTTGTGGATGACCAATAGGGTTGATGAATCCGTAGTCTGAGTTGGTTGTAGCCATAGGATACGCTAACTCTAGTGAGAAGGATACCGGAAAGGATCGCCCAGGGCGAGGAATGGACGTATCTAACTCTAACTTGATATAACCAAGTAGATGACTTGCATTGGGCTAGGCTTTACCTTGACATGCACCAATACTTAGACCAAACGGTGATGTGAGAGAGTGTTGACCTAAACCCCAGCCAAAGTTGTATGGAAGGTTTCAGGACCCATTTACCAAACGGTGAATCCAAGATACCAAGATGGTTGAGGGAGAATGATTTGAGACCTACCCAAAGAAGTATTGTGCTATGACTTAAAGCATGTATGCCTATAGAGACCAGCATACATAGAGTTAGAATCATACATGCATTGTCTGTTTCATATCATATTGCATCTGCTATGTTTTGCTATCATGTTATTTATGTTGTTATGGATAAAACTTGACTTGCTGAGTTCTTTTGAACTCACTCCTTTTGTGCAAATCTCTTTGTTAGATTATTTTACAGGTATTGACGAGTATGACGGCAAGTACTATGAAGCACAAGCTAATGATGCATACTACTCTCAAGGTGCCAGCGGTTATGAAGATTACGATGAAGATCCCTCGTGTGATCATGCTGCGTACAAGGATTAGCCCTACCTTGGAGTAGAAGCGGCCGTGTTTAGTTTCTCTAGTTTATGAAGATACACTTTATAAGACAGCAGAGACCTTAGTTTAGTTTTATTATTTATTTTCTTTTTCTCTTTTGGGAATCAATTATAATCTTTCTTTTTAATTTTCGAGCTACATTTCCACTGTGATATGTAGAGTAATTTTCCACACACTCTACATTTTGATTATTATATATTGGTATCATTCTTTCCGTATTATGATTATATTGTCATTCTTTATTTCTTATTTTGATCTCTTGATTATATATTGATACATTGATTATATCTTGTTCATGATTATGTTATTGTGTATGTGGGAAGATGATTTCCTCGATACTTGTTCTTCGAGACTGTGGATGACACACTCGAGTATGCCAGGTAGGGTACCGATTGGGTGGATGTGACATTCACACTCATGAATGCATCGATGTCACTGTCGGCATTGAGTTTCTAACACAGGTGGTGGCAGAGGTGGTGTAGGTAGTGGAGAACGGTCCGAAAGAATGGGGTATGAAAGAGGAATTCAGAGCAGCTTGGTTCGCACGGTTTGAGTGAATTGAATGCAATTTTGAGTTGAAAATAAAAGATTGGCACTGCTCCCACTTAAAATTCAATTGTCTACACTTGCCTTAAATCTATGGTTGTCATTTAATCTATCACTCAACTTTGAATCTTGGCTGTGAGATGCTCCAAGCATTGCCACGTTGGCATTGCTTTGAAGCAAAATCCGTGATGTATATCCCTTACGAATTAACAAGCTTGCATGGTTGTAAACATTAGTCATTAGCCCATCTCACCATCTGGCTTAAGCTTTCTACGTCAAAGTTGACACTTAATTGTTACAAAGAAAGGGATGGGACGGATTTCTTACTTTCTAATGAAAAGAAAGAAAATAATTATTTTTTTTTCTTTTCTTTTTTGCCCTTTTGGATCTACATCTAAATCAACTGACACAAATCTTCACTACATCATCAGGATTGGTTTTAAAATTTTAACATAATTTAAAAAAGTATTTACAATAGCCCCTCCGTTTCAATTGAAAACAAGGTGGACCCCCTTAACTATCAAAACTTTACAAGCCTTTTCCACTTTTAACCTTGTTTTTGACCAGTTGACATGAAATGCGATTTTACGTTTCGCCGTCACTTGATAAAATCATTTTGAAATCATCTATGAAATGACCAATATATCCTAATAATGTTATCCCCTTCTCATCGCTCTTCTACACCATATTCAAGGAGATTCAAACTTTTGATATCACATACAATAAGATGCTAGTTTTTGTCAATTGAATCAACCCCTTGAAATTAGTAAAGTATTCTTCTCAATTTGCTTGGGTTAACTGACACTCTTTAGGAAGATTACTTTTAACATTCTAGTCATCTTCATTAATGAGTAAGACGTGGGAAATTTGGATCCTCTCCTTGGAAAGGGCTTTCCCACTAAATGCCTGATAAGTTATATGATTTAATCACGTAGAATATTCTAATCCAAGGACTAAGATAATGTAATGAATACCCTTATACGTGGTGAATCCTATAAGTCATTGAGAGATTTTCTTAAAAGGAAAAAAAAAAAAGTCAAATACGAAAGGGACGTGCATGTAATATAAAACCCAACTTTAACCAAAAGAAGTTGCGACTATTATTGGTCGGCAATTAAAAAACTTGGTTAGCCAATCCATTGGTGGGTTTCCTTCAAATTAAAGGGTGTACTTTCCTAGGTTCAGAAATTTTCTTTTCCAGCATAGAATTAGATGAGTCATGACAGAAATGGGATTGCGTAATTTGTTAAAAAGTTCCTAGGATTTGGACCTTCGAATGATCCTTTAATTGCTGCGTGACTTCTCAAGACTTTGAGGTTGAACTCTTCTAGGCTCTAACTAACTTTGCTTAATCTTACCAAAAAACAAAAAAAAAACTAACTTTGCTTAATTTGATTGGTGAATTAGAAAATAAATTTTCTTAAAGTTAATTAATTATAGTTAGTAAAACCCTTCAAAATTGGTCTACTAGTTAGTTGGCTAATGCATACCATTTGGCTTAAAGTGATAAACCATCCCGAGAAGCTTATCATGATTCACGGATCATCTAAATTAACTGTTGCTTAATTTGGAAGAGTTAACTTTGCTTGTCTATTGCTATTGCTTATTATATATACGAATTGTTTGCAGGTCAAGTGAGTTGTCACCTAATCAAGGTTTAAAGTATTGGTATTGAGTATTGTATCAGTCGAGTAATTTTAAAAGACATACCGTCTTGTATCGAGTATAATATTATACTAACCAACAATTTTAGTGAATCCAATATGTGCCGTTAACGTATTGATATGTATCATGTAGATTGTATCCAATACGGATATATATCAACTACAATCATATTGTACAGTGAGATTTTTAACCGTTCATATTTACTTTTTGTTATTCAATCAAATAACTGTTCTTTTTTATTTGTGATGCGTCCAAAATCTGCTCAGCCCTTAGATCTCCTTGTGATGTCCTGCAAAACGAAAGCGTCAGATGTGGCCCGACCGCTGGGGTCGGGAGTCCACCTCCGAAGGCTAAGTCAGTTGATGAACTTAATCACAAACGGCTCTGCTAGAAGCGCAGAGCTAAGGAATGAAGAACTGTGAAAGGTGATCTAGATAGCAGATCGCTGATAGTTTAGGTCTATCAGTATGTATCTGAGCCTGAATGTCAGATAGTATTCTTTTAGATCTTTTTTTTCTCACCTTGTATGGTAGTGAGGTTTATATAGAGTGTACATTTGAATCTCCTACGTTGGATGCACTTGAGCCTTCTTCGGGTAGTCGTTGGATCTTAACAGTTAGATCCGTTGAGCAATAAACTTCTACTAGTTTGGACTAGTAGAGGACTCCTGAGATAACCTTTAGGTTATGTGGTGATTATCCCTTCGATAATGATTATCCGCAGCCGTCAATTCGAGTTGGCCATCATTAGGGTGATTACCCTAATCCATAAGTAGGATTAGGGCGCGCTTGCAGCCGAGAAAGCTTTCTTCTTCAGCAAGCCATCTTCTGGATCCGGTTCGCTCGGGAGCGAGTCGGTTCTCTACGTCTCGACCGGGGTCGAGGGTCGGACCAGGTATGAACCCGGTCTGATCATAATCTCTCCGTATCCACGAGCCCCCCCGGACCAAGCGTTCGGTCGATCCCGAGGGCTTGGTTTTTAACTGGGTTCGTCGTCAGGTGATAATCTCTGCGTGCTTCATTAAATGTCATATCACATTTAATGCGGTGGTCACTTTTCCTCGAGCGTTGTGAGTGTAAGGCCACATATCTCCTTGCAGTTGATCTGTCGTGGCTCACGTCATCCAAGCGACGGTTTCCGAACGCCTATTTCGGATTCGTGAGTTCAAACTTTCAAAGCGTCTTTCAATCTTGATCGTTGATTTTGAATCATTCTCGATCGTTCAGACTCCCGAACACTCGTGCAGGAGTTTTAAAAGCGGTTCGTTGTCTTCGTAGGTTTCATTCTTCCCGTCGGAATTTGAACCTTTGTTGTGCCTTCGCGCCTTCTTGCTCTCAAGCTTCCGCCTCACCGAATCGGTAAGTTTCTTGGTCTTTTTCTTTTTATAGTTTACTGAAACAAGTAATGGCAGACGATAGGGCTTCTCTGGTACCCAGTGTTGGTAATAACAGTGAGGCTTTTGCTTCTCCTGCTCCCGAACAGTCGGATAGTGATAACAAAACCCTAACTGTCCTCTGGCGCGAGTTCGCTGAAGTTTCTCAAAAAGGTTTAGAAAGAAAAACCGAAACTTCTCCTGTCCTTCTCGAGTCTGGATCTTCCAAGATTGTCGAGTCTTCTAGGCAGCCTCAAACTTCCGGGTCCGATGGTGGACCTGGCTCTGTTCCCTCCATTTATAATGAGGAAACCCTTCTTTCAACTGTCCAAGATTTTGATTTTCCTTCCTCTTATCAGGTTAGGGCTCCCCACCCTGATGGGAGGGTTGATTCATCCCTTTCGGGTGAATTTTCTCTGTATATAGATGCACTGGAAAAGCGGGGTTCACTTTCCCTTTTTTAATCCTTTGTTCTCCGCAGTTCTAAATCATTGGAACATTTGTCCCGGAATGCTCCTCCCCAATAGCTGGCGTTTCATCGTCGGCTTCTTGGGTTTGTGTTTTGAACTTGGCATTATGCCATCTCTTTCTCTCTTTGTACATTTTCATGTTCTTTCTATCTCCCATCCTCCCGGATGGGTTTTTCTGTCCAAACGCAATAAGGCTGAACTTGATTGGAGGGGCAGCATCCTTGTCAAAGGAACTTGCCCTTCTAACCACAAAAGATGGCGCGAACGATACTTTTTCTGTCGAGCACCTCCATCAGATCTTAACTTCCCAACCACCTGGAGGAGGTGTACTTCTTCTTCCGAGAATAACCGAGGCCTTCCCTTATCCAGAGAAGACGAGGCGGCCGTCAGGAAGATCAAATCCATTCCATGGTATCAAGAGATGCATGGACTTGAAGTGGAGTATAACTCCATCCTTCAGTACTTGGGCTTGGCTCATTGTGAGCTTCTAACCACCATCCTTTAATTTGACTGAAGTGATATGTTTTTAATTCTGACTCTTGTCCTTCTTCTTTGCAGTGCCTCCAAGAATGAACCCTGAAAGCCTGCGGGTGAAGGCCGCTAGGGCCGTTGTGACAGCCGAGCAACGATCGCCCAGAGCCTCGACCGTAGATCAAGAGGCTTCTATTCCCTCTCCCGACCCCTCTTATAGGGGTATCAGGAATATCAGGCCCATGGCTGATGCTTCGGGTAAAGAGAAGAGACCGATGGTGGAGAGGTCTAATGTCTCTTCCTCCGCCCGAACCAAGAGGAGGCATGACACAATGGATGCTCCCTCCAATAAGAAATCCAAAGCTTCAACGAATGGTGAGGAGGTCTTCACCCCCCAGTGGACCCTGAAGCTAACCGATAGGGTGACTCGGGACCCTGAGAAAGCTGCAGAATGGAGCTCCCTCAGTCTTGCTCCTTCTGATCGCCAGGAATTTGAAGCCCTGGATGACACCTCCCTTGTTAGTCAATCTACAAGGTACCGGTCTTCTTGCTTACTTATTTTTTCATAATTTCTTATGACTTCTTCTGATATTTTCCGCCTTCCCAGGAATGCTGTGTTGAGCTTTTATCAACACATGGAAGCATTGAACCGGGTTGGTCGCACCAGCTCCTTACTGCAAACCTGTGAAGAGAATTTGGCCAAAGCCAATTCTAAAATAGACCAGCTGACTGCAGCTGCCGTGGAGCTACAGAAAAAGCATGAGGAAGAAGTGATCTCCCTTAAGGAGGCCCTCGAAGCTTCGAAGATTCGTGCCGCCGCTGCCGAGCGCGAGGCCGGGGAAGCAAAAGCAGCCTGCCACATTGTTTGGTGACAGGCTTGAATTCAAAAGTAGGGAGCTCGAAGAACATCTGAAGTTGGCGATCCCTAGCAAGCCCGAGCATATAAAGCCAGAGCTTCGGAAGGAGTGTGTTCGGAAATACCTGAACAGTGTACCTTTCTCTGAGCTGCTAGGTATCTACAACCTTCAAGCTTATCGCTTGGGGCAGAACGACGTTTGGGAGCGAATCCTCAGATCAATCCTTGCCTTCGACACTGCTCCCTTTCGTGAGGTGTGCCACAAAGAGGTCTTCGGGAAAGTTGGTATGGATCTCCTGGACTGGGCTCAGGAAGAAGATGATCCTTTTACAGCTGACCCTCAATATGAGGCATACCTGGCTGACGAGCCGGCACTTCTAGAGGAGAAATCACAAGCCGAGTCTCAAGTTGCTGCTGTAGAGGACTCAGCCGATGCCATTCTTAAGGAAGGCTCTTCTCATGATCCTGAGAAAAGTCCTCCCGACCAGGGTCCCTCGGGCAACAATGAAGAAAAGGCTTAGGGAGTTATCTTTTTGTACAGATTTACCCTCTATTTAATGAATAGACATTTCTTTCTCATGTTGGCCTTTATATTTCCCGTCTCCTGCCGAAATCTTGCCTTGAATATCAAAGTATTAATGATAAAACTCATCACTTAACTTTACATTCCTCGCCGAATAATAATCTTGTAGAAATATTGTGAAGATGCGTTTCGGGAAGATGCATTAATCTTCTCCACTACTTCATTTATTGCAAAGTCCGCACGTTTCCCTTCTGCGAAGTTCAAACGTTTTCTTGCTTTTGTATATCATTCACTGTTTCCAATGAATCGGAAATACATCCATTATTTTAATGGCGGTGAGACGATTGGAGGTATCTCTGCATCAAGTGCTCGCTTCCACATGTTTCCATGTGGCATCCCTCCGACCGTTGATCTTGCTTTCTGCGGATTTCGAAGCGTCATTTCGATCTAGGTCGTCGGTTGTCCTTAGACTTCAACCGTCGTCTTAATACCTGAGGCTATTTAAAGCCTTCGTGGGTACTCTCCATCTATCCTGCCTTCTGCAAGTTAGATTTGCTAAAGTGTTAAAGCGACCTTTCGTCCTTCGGCCTGCTTCCGTATTACTCGTACTCCAACAATAGCTCTATCAACTTCTGAACAAGTGAGTTTCTTGATTACTCATCTCTTTCCCCACTTCCCCCCCTGAGTAAACTGCACAGTAGTTATACTTGGGGTTTAGTTATTTGGTTTTGTTGGAAGTGATAAAAAACTAGGGTTTTCCCTCTTGTTGTTGTCGTATATTTCTGTACTGATACGGCTCGTTTGTTTGCATAGTGGCTCCCAAGATCAACCCGAACTTTATCAGAGCAAAATCTTGCAAGAAAATCGTTCCGTCGGTGGTGGTTGGGGCCAGTGCGGTGGTTTTAGCTAGTGAATCCTCCAAGCGTAAGGCGGCCGCCTTTCCGGTGAATCTTCAAGTCAGATTCCCACAGTTTCTATTGATGCCGTCCCTGCGCCTCCTTTGCCCGAAGTGATCGCTCGTCTTTCCCAGGAAGATCTTGATTACTCCGTTGCCGATGGTGTTGCCGACGCCCCTGCTGGTGAGACTGTTGGTGCACCCCCAAAAGAGACTCTTCGAGCATCTGAGGCAACTATGTTGGCGTCTGATGAAGGTGTGGTCCCAGCAGGTGCTGCTCCTATTTCCAACTCCAGTGCTTGTTTGGCATCCTCCTCCTCTCCTTCCGAGTTGGAGGATTTTGCCACTAGGAAGCGTCGTCGGTTGACAAGTGATGCAGCTCATCCTTCTCATCCTTCGCCTGAATTAGTGTCAAACGAGTTTGACAGAGCGTTGGAATGGTGTCTTGCTGCTCGAATGACTTCCGAGAGCGCAGTTCTTTCCAAACTTCCAGATGAAGTCTTTACGAAGTCACTGGTGATTTAAATCTTTCTTCATTATCCTTTGATTCTGAAAAATTACTTTTCTGCTCCTCGTTAACTCGGAAGTTGTTTGCGGGAGTCTTGCTTGATAACTTCCACAACCAAGTGGAAGCAGCATTACTAGGCTCGATGGTTGAGCAATGAAGTTACTAGGCTTCGGAAATCTCCGAAGCTAAAGATGTTGAGATTGCTCGCCTTCGGAATCTAGCTTGGGAGGTGGCGGGAGAAAAAAATTCGATGATTGGTCGTCTTCGGTGAAGATCCGGCGATCGGAGCGAACAGCTTGGAAAGTCGGGAGCCAAAGGATCTCAAACGTTACCCGAAAGGCAAGCTGTCGTTCCTTTGCCCGAATCCCTTCCAACTGATGTTCGCAGAGCCTCGCGTCTTCAAGTATTTACACAAGAAGCCTTTTGTTGATATGCTGAATGCTTATAACTTGCAAGGCGTACCGGGATGGTGAGAACGAAGTATGGGAATCAATATTAAGGAAGGATCCTCATTTTGATACGACTCCCTACAGTGTTGTTTGTCATCCTGAAGTATTTACTGACCTGGGTATTCTTCCTCCCGACTGGACCAAGGATAAGATTGATCCTCCACCTTTCGATTCAGATATTATGCATTATCTGGAAGATTCTCCCTGTTTATTCTCCCCGGAAGAAGTCAATTATGACGAGCTTGTCCTGAATGCGAGTTTGGTCGAGGACCATGCTTCTCCTGGACAAGCTGGACAAAGAGTATGAAATTGTGGAGGATTTTATGCATATCGAAATATTTTTTGTAATCCTCACTTCTGCTCTTCTTTTCCTTGAATCCCCACCAATGGTTGACTCATATGTTTGTTCTAGCAAAGTCGCGTCGATCTTGTATAACTTCTTAACAGTCACCTATGATGACTTTCTTTTTTGACCAAAGATTGTATCCAGCTCTTGTAATTGTTTTGATACTGGCCTCTTTGGATCTTTTGAAGAAATAAGAAATTAACTTTATCTTGAGCTTTGCTAGCCACTTGAATCGCTGTTGCATTAGGTCTTAGTTGTTTGAAACAATGTCTTTACTTAAGGATTTCCAGAGAAATACAATAAGTCTGAGAAGGAACTCACTCGGGTTTTAAACCATTGCCTTTACTTAAGGATTTCCGGAGAAATATAATAAGTCTGAGAAGGAACTCACTCGGATTTTAAACCGATGCCTTTACTTAAGGATTTCCGGAGAAATACAATAAGTCTTGAAGGAGCTCACTTGGGTTTTAAACCGATGCCTTTACTTAAGGATAATTCAAAAATTCAATAAGTCTTGAAGGAACTTACTCGGGTTTCAAACCGACGCCTTGCAAAAGGAACTCACTCGGATTTTCATCCGACGCCTCGACTTAAGAAAGTCCGAAAAATTTCCATAAGTGTTGAAGGACCCACACGAATTTTCATCCGATGCCTTATAGTTGGATCTTGTTCTTGAATGTGGTGTATGATGCCCCCCAATCAAAAGATAGTTTGTTGAAAGCCAAAAATTGCATTGATTGAGTTGAAAATGATTACATCGCGAACAAAATTGAAATCATTCTCAAGGATAAAACTTTTTGAGATGCCTAGCATTCCACGAACGATCCAACTCTTTCTGGGTGTTGATGTTCTTCAGCCTATAAGCTCCTGAACCAACCGGTTTCACAACCATATAAGGTCCTTCCCAGGAAGGGTCCAATTTTCTTTGGTGACGCGGGTCGGAAGCTAGGGTGTTTCTCAACACCAAATCTCCGGCTAAGTACCGACGATTCTTCACTCGAGTATTATAATGAGACGCTATCCTTCTTTGATAATGTTGAGTTCGTGCTATTAGAGCCTTATACTCTGCTTCGTTATTACTTGCTTCAAATGCGAATCTCAAAGTATATCGAATAATAAATCCTGCTGGACTTTTTAATAGAATTCCAGCTCCTGCTCCATCTTTATTACTCGAACCATCCACATATACCTCCCAAGTGGTTGGTATAATGGGATCCTCAATGGTGGGTTCCACCGGTGCAGTAGTTTCTACCACAAAGTCAGCTAATGCCTGAGCCTTGATTGCAGTTCTGGGCTTAAAGCTCACTTGGAACTCGCTGAGTTCAACCGACCAGGACACCATCCTTTCAGACAAATCAGGTTTGTTAAGAACTTTACTAAAAGGAAAAGTTGTAAATACCTCAATTGGATGAGCCTGAAAATATGGCCTTAGCTTCCCGGCGGCCATCATGAGAGCCGGAGCACGCTTCTCAATCTGTGAATATCTTGTCTCCGCATCTAGCAACACGTGGCTTACATAGTAAATCGGCCACTGTTATCTATCTTTTTCACGAACAAGTACTGCACTGACCGCCGAAAGGGACGTCGCTAGATATAGCTGTAATATTTCCCCCTTCTCCCGGTCCGGACAGGATCGGTGGTTGTCCAAGTGCTTCTTTTAATTCCTCGAAAGCTTTCCGGCACTCTTGATCCACTTTGCTTCCTTACTGCCCTTCAGGTCTTTAAGTGCCTTGAAGAAAGGCAAACATTTTTCTCCAGACTTGGAGATGAATCGATTTAAAGCAGCAACTCTCCCTATTAAACACTGCACATCCCGAACAATTTTGGGAGCCTCCATATCAATCAAAGCTTGTATTTTGGCAGGATTAGCCTCAATTCCCCTCTCGTGATACCATGAAGCCCAAGAATTTGCCCGAGGAGACTCCAAAGGCACATTTTTCTCGGGTTTAGCTTTATTTGATGTTTCCACAGATCGAGAATACCTCGAGTCAAATCTGTAATGTGATTTGCTTTTGTAAAGCTTTTCACTAGCATGTCGTCAACATAAGCTTCAACATTCTTTCCTATCAGCTCTTTGAAAATCTTGTTGACGGCCCTCTGATATGTTGCTCCTGCGTTCTTCAGGCCAAAAGGCATGACCTTGTAATAATAGCTTTCACGATCAATCATGAAAGCCGTATACTTCTCATCCTCCTTATTCATAAGGATCTGATTATACCTTGAGTAGGCATCCATGAAACTTAAAGTTTCATATCCTGCAGTCGCATCTATCAAGAGGTCAATCCGAGGCAATGGGTAGCAATCTTTTGGGCAAGCTTTGTTAAGATCTGTGTAGTCTGTACACATCCTCCACTTCCCATTCGCCTTTTTTACCATCATCACGTTGGCCAACCAAGTTGGGCACTCAATTGGTTCTATGAAACCAGAATTCTTAAGTTTTTCAACTTCGCTTCGAACGGCTTCATATTTTTCAATGGAGAAATTTCTTCTTTTCTGTATCACTGGTTTCGCCTTATGGTCTATCCAGAGTTTGTGCTCTGCAATGGCCCGATCAATTCCGGGCATGTCCTTAGCAAACCATGCAAATACATCTTTATTCTGCTGAAGAAATAACTTCAACTCATCTTTAAATTCTTCCAGCTGTTCAGACCCGATATAAATAATCTTTTTCTCATCCTCGGTACACAGCTGGATTTGTTCCAGCTTCTCCATTGGTTCGGGTCTTTGCATCTCTGTCTCTTCCCAATCATCTCGAACTTCTATGGGGAGGGCAGTCACCTTCCTCGGGCCCTCCTTGTCTTTTAAATAGGCAACATAACACCGCCGAGAGATCTTCCGGGTCGAGGAGACTTGACCAATTCCCATATCAGTCGGGAATTTTATCTTCAGGTGTTTTGTCGAAACAATAGCACCTATCTTGGATAAAGATGGTCGCCCGAGGATCATATTATAAGCTGGCAGTTCCCGAACCACCAAAAAATTGATTCGGACAGTTGTTTCCTTAGGAAAACTTCCAATGGATAAATCCAACTGGACCGATCCTTCCGCCACCGCAGATGACCCCCGCAAAACCATATAGATGTGTGGATGAAGGTTTCATCAAGTCCCGATCCACCTTCAATTTTTGATACACTTCGTAGGAAATTAGGTCAGCTGTAGACCCTGTATCAATCAAAACTCTATGCACTTCCCATCGTGCAATCTCTACCTTGATGACTATAGCATCATCATGAGGTAAACAAACATCTCTTTCATCTTCCTCGCTAAAGGTGATAGAATCTTCACCATTCAGCTTCTTCCGCTTCCAGTCTCTCTCCGGTTCCAACAAATTTGGATTTTGTTTTCAGACTACGGAGTGATTCGGGCTCTGGTCCCCCGAAGATGGTAAGGATTGGTGACCGAGTAGCTTCAATCACCTCCTTGCCCTTCTTAGATTTCGGGGCCTCCCTTGATCGTTCCGAACTAACCGAACGATCCCTTTTCGGAGCAGCCGCACGTGGCTCACGTGGCTCCTCCCTTCTTCTGCTAACGAAATCGGACGGATGTCCCCGAGATATTAATCTCTCAATATCTGCCTTCAAATGACGACAATCATTAGTATAATGACCATAGTCCTTGTGGAATCGGCAATACTTTTCTCGATCCTGCTGCTCTCCGGGTTTCAAAAGAATTTTAGGCGGCCACTTTAAAATATTTTTTCTTTTGAGGATATTTAAAATATCAGCCCGAGGAGCATTCAATGGAGTGTACTCACTTTTACCGGGGGACCTTTGGCGCCAAGGCTGAGATTTTCCAACCCGATCACGAACATTTTTCTTTGGCTTCGCTTCTTCGCTCAGAGCCTTCATTCCTTATTGGAGACTTTATTATCTCCTTGGCGCGCATCTAGAATCTCCATGACTTCAGCCTGCTTTCATGCATCTCTGTACCAACTCAAAGATAAGTCGCAGGCATATCCCGTAGTAATAACTCCGGAGTTTCTGATTAGTGAGTCCCGTGAATAGAGCAGTTTTGGCTACTTGTTCATCCAAATTTTCTATCTCCATCGTCACTTTGTTGAATCTTTTCAGAAACTCTCTGATTGATTCACTCTTTCCTTGTTTGACAGTAAACAAGGTTTCTTCCGTTTTCTTGACCTCGTATTCCACTCTGAATCGCCCTATGAATTGGTGCGCCAATTTGTCAAAGTTTACGATTCTTCCGAGGGGAGGTTCGAAAACCACTTTTGTGCTGCCTCCGATAAGTGATGAACCAAAAACCCGCATAAAATTTCATCAGAATTACCTGAAACTGCCATGCTCTGTTGGTAATAGCCGATGTGAGCTGTTGGATCTCCGGAGCCATCGAATGTTGAAAAGGTAGGCAAACGGAAGTTACGGGGAAATTGATATCCCGCAATTGGCTCGGCAAAGGGAGTCTTCTGAATGACTGAGTAAATATCCTCGTTTATTCTTCCCTTAGCCAACTGCCCTAACTTCTCATTGATGTTGGCCAATTCCTGACCAATCGGGTCGGGTGATCTTCAACAATATGATCACGACCTCGATTAACACGATCATCCCGTGCTACTCGATCATCACGAACAGCCCGTCCTTCCCGAGCATTCCGCTCGTCGCAAACCGCGCTCGATCATCACGAACGATTCTTCGACGGTGGGTGAGTGAGTTCTTACCCCGTATCCAACCTTGTATTTGAATCGGTTGTACTCTCTTGCGGTGCTGTCGAACCGATCGTCTCGCCTCGGTTGATCATCGATCCTCCTAAGTCCTCGGTCTCCTTCACGGAAATTCTGATCGATATTACGGTCTTGACCAATCTCCGGTCACGTGGCAATGCACGTCTCCTTGAATTGCGCTGATCAGGCTCTTGTGGTAAAACCACCCGTCTGGTGAGCATGCGGAGTGCTTAGCTCACCTCCAAGAGTTGAATCTTTACCTGATCCAATTGATCTTGGATTGTATCAGGGAGGAGGATTACGTCCTCCCCGCCACCATCTACCTCGATAGGATTTTGGCTTTCTGGGGAATATCTGGATTATTCACTCCAGGGATCTGAACACCGGAATTGCGTTGTGCAGCGGCTGCTGCGGCTGCTGATCTAGTCACCATGGCTTTTCAAGTTGTTTCCCACAGACGGCGCCAATTGATGGGTCCAAAATCTGCTCAGCCCTTAGATCTCCTCGTGATGTCCTGCCAAAACGAAAGCGTCGGATGTGGCCCGACCGGCTGGGTCGGGAGTCCACCTCCGAAGGCTAAGTCGGTTGATGAACTTAATCACAAACGGCTCTGCTAGAAGCGCAGAGCTAAGGAATGAAGAACTGGGAAAGGTGATCTAGATAGTAGATCGCTGATAGTTTAGGTCTATCAGTATGTATTTGAGCCTGAATGTCAGATAGTATTCTTTTCGATCTTTTTTTTCTCACCTTGTATGGTAGTGAGGTTTATATAGAGTGTACCTTCGAATCTCCTTCTTTGGATGCATTTGAGCCTTCTTTGGGTAGTCGTTGGATCTTAACAGTTAGATCCGTTGAGCAATAGACTTCTACTAGTTTGGACTAGTAGAGGACTTCTGAGATAACCTTTAGGTTATATGGTGATTATCCCTTCGATAATGATTATCTGCAGCCGTCATTTCGAGTCGGCCATCATTAGGGTGATTACCCTAATCCATAAGAAGGATTAGGGCGCGCTTGCAGCCGAGAAAGCTTTCTTCTTCAGCAAGCCATCTTCTGGATCCGGTTCGCTCGGGAGCGAGTCGGTTCTCTACGTCTTGACCGGGGTCGAGGGTCGGACCAGGTATGAACCCGGTCTGATCATAATCTCTCCGTATCAATTTGATTCGGGTAATAACGCGGATCATCAAAGGGATTATACTTGAGTAGAGTTAGAAGCATTCAGTTTTGAAAAATTCTTAAGCGATCACAATGTATGCGCCCTAATATATATGGAGTCGATTTTAGAACCTTATGCTTCCTTGGGCAAAGGTCCAATCCCTTGCCAACTTGACTGGCCCTCATATAAGTAAGTTTTTGAAGAAAACCTGGAGAAGATTATGAAGTCTAATTTAGAATTAGGTTAAGATGATTAAGTTTCAAAACTGATTGGCTTCTCCAATGACCTTGCAAGTAACTAAGAAGAGTACGTGCATTTGGGAAATAATATCATTTTACAAAGTATTATTCTTCACAACTATAGAAAATAATCTCAATATATAGCTTCAAGGTAGGAATTAAAGTTGAAGATTTAGCCAGGGCAGCGAAGAGGTCATGGGTTTGATGCTTGCTGACTGCATATGTAATATTCTCATTTCTTATATATAACAATCACTCTTATACCAAAAAAGTTGAAATTAAAACTGAAGATTTAACTGTTGGTTTTAAAATAGAAAAGGACATTTTCCCTTATTGACTCTACTTATAATTTAGTAAAATATTGAAAAAGTACTTAGAAACAGCCAGAATACATAATGCCATGTATAAAATTCCCTAACTTCTTGATTCAAAAAAAAAAAAAAAAAAAAAAAACCCTCCACACTACAAGTAGTAATATGGAAATTTTGAAAATACATTATATGCCTACTTAACCCCATTATTGCAATAGAAGGTATATGGTTTATTATTTTTTTTTTTATATGATGTATATTTATTTTTTTTTTTTTAAATTGGGGGTTTTTTTTTTTTTTTTTTTTTTAACGAATTTTTTTTGTTTGTGATACGGAAAGATGAGTACCAAACGGGTATAACCCGAATATTACACATTGTCATATTAGTCGGGTTACACCCGGTTCTAACAGGACGAAACATGATCGGGTTCGGACCGAATGGGGCTTCACATGACAGTTAATCGGGAAGGATGCCGACCATCCATGATCAAAAGCGTAACGTACGCCACAAATATGGCAATCGTCCTTGTTATAGAAGGTCAACTCAATAGCTGATTGAAAGGGACTAACAGCAAGGGAGCATGATCCAAGGAGAGACATCAGCCCTCGTCCAGCTAACTTAACATGTACATGAAAGGTAACACTCACACTATAAATGCACAGATCTACCTCTCCGGTAAGCAACCAATACACTTTGAACATAATCTTGTGTAGCTTTTGCACGAGACCTCATTCGGTTCATCATCTAACTTTGCCATCGGAGGCGGCTGCCCGGCACACGAGCCGGCCCGCATCTAACCTTTCTTGCAGGACTCATCGTCCCGGATAAGAGAGGAGGCTCAGTCGGATCCAGAAGCATAATTGATCCGCATCAGTTTGGCGCCGTCTGTGGGAACGACAAAGTTTGGAAGTCATGGTGCGACGAACTAACGGACGTTCCAGACAAGAAAGTACAGGGGATGATCGAGTGATTCCCGAAGAAATGATTAATCCATCGGTTCACGAGGAACAAGAGGTACTTCCAGACAACATGGTTCTGGACGATCCAAATGAAGAAGGAACATCGCGAGGTCCCCGGGACCAGGCCATTATGGCAGATATGGACGAGATACGCAAAGGTATGCTCGAAATGCAAGGGGTATTACGTGGTTTAGTGCATCAAATTGGGGTCGAACAAGGACCAAGGCGTAATACCCAGTCTGGAAGGCTAATGAAAGCCTTCAGGACGGTACGAGGAGCCCGACATCCAAGGCGAATCCCGAGAACAAAAATTACTTGGGAACAAAGGGAAATACAACCCGATCGTAGCAAGCGCCAAACCACACCTAATGGGACAAGGATCAGTGCTTTAGAACGCATTTCGTTGCCGCCTAAAACAGGATCCTTGCCCCCCAGGGGTCGTCGGGAAGAGGTCGATGAGATCGTGGATAAAGAGGAAGAAGGGGAAAGCCAACCCCAACCTTCAAGGTCGAGAATTTCGACCTCTCGGGCACCATCCCAAAGGAAGGAGACTACAAACCCTCGTTCAAAGGGGGAACGTGTCGAATCCGATGAGGATGGTACAAGGCAGAACCGGCTGCGAAGGCGAGTGGCCGAGGTCGAGCGAAAGCTGGAAGATCGGGATCATGACGAGGATCTTGACGTAGTAGATCGGGAGCCGTTCTCAGACGAAATCATGAACATGCCTCTCCCAAGAAATTTTATCATGCCGACCTTCACCCCTTTTGAAGGGAAAACAAATCCAAAGGAGCATATCAGCTACTTTAAATCAGTAATGACTGTGCTAGGTCGGGAGGATGAATTACTTTGCAGAACTTTTCCAGCGTCACTCAAGGGCCCGGCTATTAAATGGTTTAGCAGTCTACGACCGGCATCAATAAATAATTTCCGGGAGTTGGCTCAGAAATTCATAGCCCGATTTCGCAGCGCAATCGGGAGTAAAAAGACGTCCGACAGTCTCTTTGGCATACAACAAGGCCGAAATGAATCCATTCAGGATTATCTGAAAAGATTTGACGAAGTTGCCATCGAGATCGAGGAGCTTGATGATCAAGTAGCATACAGTGCGCTTTGGAGCGGCATTACTCACCAAAGGCTTCTGGAAGTCTTGCTGACGGACAAGCCGAGAACGTATGGAATGTTGTTACGTAGGTGTCAAAAGCAAGCCAGTGTTTATGAAGTGATAGATGCTCGAGTTAAGGCAGATCGGGACAGAAGATCGAATCGGGACGTGGAAAAACCATCCCCGAGTGACAAGCATCAGAGGCCAAAAAGTAATTGGAAGCGTGAACAAATAAACTATACTCCTCTAAACTCGAAGCCGTCAGAAATTCTGATGAACATTCGGGATAAAAAGGAGTTGAAATGGCCCGGGAAGATACGAGCACCTCCCGGAAGAACGGGATATGACGAAATATTGCCGATTCCACCGGGATTACGGCCATCATACGGATGCTTGTCGAAATCTGAAGTTTGAAATAGAAAAATTGATTCAGCAAGGGAAGTTGGGTCAGTATGTAAGGCAGTCGGGGAAGAGCCGAGCGTATTCACCCGCGCCAAAGAAAAGAGGCCGATCCCCAAGTCCAAAAGAGGTTGTCAAAAAAGCGGACAAGGGAAAGGAGAAGGTTGATCGGGAAGAAACACCTGTGTACGTCATTATGGGGGGACCAACCGTGGAGTCAATCAGAAAGGCAAAGCAAAAGGCTCGGTTCGTGGGGGCTGTTCATTTGCCTAAGAAAAGGCAAAATCCGGTATGTCCCGAGCCCATAACTTTTACGGACGTAGACTTAGATGGTGTTACGTCACCACATGATGATGCGATTATCATCAAAGTCAAAATAGCAAACCGGGAGGTTCACCGAGTTCTGGTGGACACAGGATCCTCTGTCGATCTTATCTCGTATGATGCCTTCAGAAGGTTGAAGTTGGCTGATGATTTGTTAACGCCATCATCAACGCCACTATATGGTTTCGCAGGATCATCCACAGTGGCAGAAGGAACGATCCATCTGGATCTCAAAGTTGGAAAGTCACCCCGAGATACTTTGGTTCGGGTGAACTTCATGGTGGTCGAGAGAGCTGTCGGCATATAACGTCATTCGGGGACGACCAACATTGAATGCACTTGAAGCGGTGGTGTCTCCCGGACATATGAAGTTAAAGTTCCCGACCGAATCAGGAGTCGGGGAATGTTGCTCAGATCAATCGGCTTCCCGACAATGTTA
This sequence comes from Hakea prostrata, assembly GCF_041222555.1. Taxonomy (NCBI): domain Eukaryota; kingdom Viridiplantae; phylum Streptophyta; class Magnoliopsida; order Proteales; family Proteaceae; genus Hakea; species Hakea prostrata. The sequence continues at coordinate 34,451,233 of NC_142601.1, read as the reverse complement.
TACAAACTACTTAAAGGAAAAGCGTAAGCCAGAAAGTTCGGGAACAGCCATGAACGTCGAGGTTCGGGATGATCGTGATGAGGAAAGCATGCAACGGGCGGAACCCGTGGAAAAGCTGGAAAGGATCCAACTTAGTCAATCCTTTCCTGACCGAGGAACGTTTATTGGCTCAGAACAACCGGAAGATTTCAAGGAAGAACTTACCCGGTTCTTGTGTGATAATGCGGATATCTTTGCATGGTCGGCAAATGATATGCCCGGGATAGACAAAGGCGGGTAGCGAGAGCACAAGCTCGGATACGGAAGGATGCGACCCCGGTCATCCAGAGACGAAGAAATTTTGCAATTGAAAAGCATGAGGCAATCAGGGTCAAGGTTGAAAAATTGGAGAAGTTGGGTTTCATAGAACCAATCGAATGCCCGACCTGGCTGGCCAATGTAGTTATGGTTAAAAAAGCAAACGGGAAATGGAGAATGTGTACCGACTACACCGACTTAAACAAAGCCTGCCCTAAGGATTGCTACCCTCTCCGAGGATTGATCTTTTGATCGATGCCACTGCTGGTCACGAAGTCCTAAGTTTCATGGACGCGTACTCGGGATATAACCAGATCTTGATGAGTCGGGAGGATGAGAAACATACTTCCTTTATGACTGATCGGGAGAGTTATTACTATCGAGTAATGCCGTTCGGTTTGAAAAATGCAGGGGCAACTTATCAAAGAGCTGTCAATAGAATTTTCCAAAGGCAAATCGGGCGAAACATGGAGGTCTATGTAGATGACATGCTTGTAAAAAGCTTGGTTCGGGCAGGACATTTGGCTGACTTGGAGGAGACATTTGATGTTCTCAGGACGTACCGAATGCGCCTGAACCCTGAAAAATGCGCCTTCGGGGTTTCCTCGGGAAAGTTTCTTGGGTTCATGGTTTCCCAAAGTGGAATCGAGGCTAATCCAGAAAAGATTCAAGCACTGATCAAGATGACACCACCAGTCACAATAAAAGAAATCCAGTGTTTAACCGGGAGGGTGGCCGCTTTAAACCGGTTCATATCCCGAGCTGGGGAAAAGTGCAACACGTTCTTCAAAGCCTTGAAGACTACGACAAGCGCGGGAACAGTCACTTGGACACCGGAATGCCAACAGGCCTTTGATCATCTTGTAACGTATCTCGGGACAACACCTGTTTTGGCCCGACCCCTGTCTGGGGAGGTCCTTACGATCTATCTGGCAATTTCGCCAACGGCGGTCAGTGCAGTTTTGGTTCGGGGTGATACCGTTCAGAACCCGATCTACTATGTGAGCCATGTGCTTATAGATGCTGAAAAGCGGTACCCGGACGTCGATAAACAAGCGTTGGCACTTCTCGTGGAATCACGAAAACTAAGGCCCTACTTCCAATCACACCCGATAATAGTCCCGACTAATTTTCCATTAAAGAAGATACTACAAAGACCTGATGTGGCAGGGAGGATGGTCGGGTGGTCCGTGGAGCTTAGTGAGTACCAGATCGAATTTAGACCAAGGACGGCCATAAAAGCCCAGGTACTGGCCGACTTTGTTGTCGAAAGCACAATACCACAGAGGAACGACCAAATACCAACGGCTGGAGTATCCGACTTGTGGATCCTGCATGTAGATGGTTCGAGCAATGTCTCAGGGTCGGGAGCAGGCTTGACCCTCTGTAGTCCCGAAAACTTCATTATTAGCTATGCTATAAGGTTTAAATTCCCAGCCTCAAACAATGAAGCAGAATATGAGGCTGTCATAGCAGGCTTGCGAGTGGCCCGAGCCCTCAGGGTTCGGGAGCTGGAGGTAAGAAGCGATTCTCAACTGGTTGTCAACCAAATCAAGGGAGAATATGAAGCAAAGGATGAAAGAATGGCCAAGTATTTAGTCAAGGTTGGATAGTTTCAAACTTTCTTCGAACGGATAACATACCGACAGATACCAAGAAAAGAGAATGAAAATGCAGATGAACTTTCCCGATTATCAATGGCAAGCTACAAAAACTTGGACTCGGCGGTTTACATTGAAGAATTAAACAGCCCGAGTATCCAAGAAATAGAAACCTTTGAGATCAGTAAGGAACCAGATGGACCACGCCTCTGATTGCTTATATTCGGGATGACATTCTCCCGACTGATCCAAAGGAAGCAAAAAGAGTCCAGAATCAAGCCGCTCGGTTCACCATGGTCGGGGATCAGCTGTATAGGAGGTCCTTCACGAATCCTCTCTTGAGATGTGTTGGGCCATCCCGAGCAAGTTATGCCCTAGCTGGAATCCACGAAGGCATGTGGGGCACACATGGGCGGGAAGGCATTGGCACAAAAGGTATTAAGGTCAGGAATATTCTGGCCTACAGTACAGAAGGACGCGATTGACTATGTCCGTAAGTGCGAACGATGCCAGAAACACGCTAATGTTCCAAAGTTACCAGCGGTCCCCATGATATCCGTCTCCAACCCGACGCCATTTGCGATGTGGGGAATGGACCTAGTCGGGAAACTACCAAAAGCTCCTAAGAATCGGGAATATATGGTGGTTGCAATAGATTACTTCACAAAGTGGGTCGAGGCTGAACCATTATCTTCCATCACGGAGAAACAGATGGAAATTTTTTTTGAAGAGAAGATAATATATAGGTTCGGGATACCCCGGATCTTAGTGACGGACAATGGCAAACAATTTGAAGGCGCCGGGTTCAAATCCTTTTGTACGAGGTACCATATAGAACATCGATTTGCCTCGGTTGCCTACCCCCAGAGCAATGGACAAGTGGAGGTCACCAACAGGACGCTTCTCGATGGGATCAAAAAAAGGTTGGAGGATAATCGGGCAATGTGGGTCGAGGAACTCCCCAGTGTCCTCTGGTCATACAGAACTACGGTGCGAACCCCAACTGGCGAAACCCCTTTTTGTTTAGCTTATGGGACTGAAGCCCTAGCTCCCGTGGAAGTATTGGCTGGATCATTGCGTTATGATGCGTTTAACGAACAACAAAATGATCAAGGGCTCAGGGAGAATTTAGATCTTTTGCAAGAATCCCGGACAAAAGCACAACAGAAGAATCTATTGTATCAAAGGAGAGCGGCACAACACTACAACTCTCGGGTTAAGAACCGAAGATATAGATCGGGAGATCTGGTTTTAAGACGTACAGGGGCTTCAGACCCGAGAAATCAAGGAAAGCTAGCTCCAACATGGGAAGGACCTTACCTGGTAGAAAAAGAAACAAGGCCAGGATCATACCGACTGAAGAGTATAGAAGGCGGAAAACCGATTGATCGTTCATGGCATTCCACAAATTTGAGGAAGTTCTACCAATAACCACTATAGACATCGGGTCAATTCCGTTTGTGACTTCGTCTTTTACCAGATCAAATCTTTCTAAGGAAGATACAATAAATTCGGGTCCATCCCGTTTACAGTTCTCCCTTGTTAAAGGAACTTGCATCTTTTCTTAAAGATACCATTCACTCGGGTTAACTCCCGTTTGATCAATAATTCCTTTTTTGAGGGAAATTGCATCTTTTCTTAAAGATACCGTTCACTCGGGTTCATTCCCGTTTGATCAACCCTTGTTGAAGGAACATGCATCTTTTCTTAAAGATACCATTCACTCGGGTTAAATCCCGTTTGATCAATAATTCCTTTTTTGAGGGAAATTGCATCTTTTCTTAAAGATACCGTTCACTCGAGTTCATTCCCGTTTGATCAACCCTTGTTAAAGGAACATGCATCTTTTCTTAAAGATACCATTCACTCGGGTTAACTCCCGTTTGATTAATAATTCCTTTTTTGAGGGAAATTGCATCTTTTCTTAAAGATACCATTCACTCGGGTTAACTCCCGTTTGATTAATAATTCCTTTTTTGAGGGAAATTGCATCTTTTCTTAAAGATACCATTCACTCGGGTTAACTCCCGTTTGATTAATAATTCCCTTTTTGAAGGAACTTGCATCTTTTCTGAAAGATACCATTCACTCGGGTTCATTCCCGTTTAATTAACAATTCCTTGATCAAGGACTTACATCTTTCCTTAAAGATACCATTCGCTCGGGTCACTCCCATGTGATTAGTTACTCCTTTTTTAAAAGAACTTATCTTTTCTTAAAAAATACAAGTCACCCGGCTTACTATCGTTTTTATCAATTACTCCTTTTTTGAAGGAACTTACAACGAGGAGATACAAATCACTCGGGCTTATCTCGATAATCCATAGGGGGAAATTGTTTGGTAGCTTATGTGCAACAAAAATGGAGAAAAAACTTGATTCATTCATAAAAAGATTACAATATTCAGTATCAAGCCTTAATCAATTTTCACTGAAGGACTCCCAGGAAGGTCTTCTCCAGCAGCTGGTTCAGTCGCACCTTCAAGGGACTCCAGCATACCTACAGTATTGGCAGGGGAACCTTGGATCTCTTCCTCGCCCCGATCATGCTCCTCTGGCAGCTCACTATCTTCTTCCCGAGCTATTGTTTCTTCATCTTCACCTTCCTCTCTTACTTCGTCTTCAGGAGAGGGTTGGGGAAGAGGATCAATATAATCCACAGCATCGGGAAAAGGGAAATCCTCAAGCTCGGGAAGACCTTCGGGACGAGGGCGTTTGAGCTCATCATAAATCAGAGGGTCCAGCAGCTTCTCCAACTCTCGGGGACGGGGAAGATCTGTCTGCTCCAGAGCCTTTTTAAAGGCAACTCGCATACCTCTCTTAAAGGCGGGAGTAGCAACAGCCAGAGTGAGACTCTTGAACTCTTGAGTCGTGAAGTATTCCTCCAGCACACCCCGTCTTGAGGCTCCAGGACCCGAGGACTCCAGCTCTTTCAACTTGTCTCTCAGCTGGGCATTCTCATTCTTCTCCGCCAATAAGAGGGCTTCAGACGCCCTCAAATCTTCAGATACCTTCCCGACTTTCTCTTCCAGGTCATTGACCTTCCCTTTATACTTGCTTTTACTTTTGGAAAGGACATCCCTTTCCTTCTTCAGCTTGGCCGCTTTCTCTTCGGCATCCTTCAGTTTCTTCTCCGCCTCATCCTTTTCAGTAATAGCAGTGCGGGCCCGAACGTTCGACTCCCCATGGAGCTGTTCGGCCAGCGCTAACTGCTTTGCTTGGTCCCGAGCCCTACGAAGAGACTCAGAAAAAATGTGTACAGCACCAGCAACGTATCTGAAGAAAGATTACCCGGGTAAGAAGAGTGATAATAGTGATTCGGGAGAAAAAGGAAGAAAAAGACAGGTACCTGAATCCTTCATTAAAAAACTCCCTATTCGGGAGGTTGCGCAGATACGTTGCATCAGCATCGTTAGTAGCTTCATTTAGCCACTGTTCAGCATACTCCGAGTCACTAAAAACGGTGTTAAAGCCGAAATCACCGGCCGAAGAAGAGGGGGCAACCTCCCGAGTTGGTTCGTCGATACGAACCCTTTTTGGAAGGCGAGGAATGCCGTCCGCTTTACGTTTCTCAGCTCCCGAGGAAGGAGCTTTCTTCTTCAGACTCTTGTCGGGAGATGGCCGGTTGGAGGGGGCAATCGCCTTTGCAGCCGCAGGAACTTGTGCCGGGGCTTTTTTGAGTACTCCCGAAGGAGGTTTGCTGGAAGGCACAGGTTTCCGTCTCCTTGCCTCGTCCATGTTCCTGAGCGCCATTGCCAGAAGATCATCCTCAGAGATATTTTGGCTCACTGGAAAACAAAGAATACGTATCAGGTCAGCACAACATAGATGACACAAAAACAATAAAACAGAGACTTACTCGGGGAGAAACCCCATAGCTGAAGAACAGACTCGTACTCCATGGAGTACCCATGGACTGCGAGCTCGTCATCGTCTACCATGTTTATTATGTCAATATAGTTTTCCTCGTCGGGATGAAGGGCGACAGGAATATTCAGGCGGTTGATCTTCCCCTTGGGAACTTCTTGAAATTGAGTACGGAAGGGCTCGGGAGAAGGTGGTTTAAAGAAAAGGTAAAACTCCCGCCATTTCTTGGTGGTAGACGGGAGAGAGTCCTTTAAGATAAAGTTCCCTTGAGAAGGGGAAATTCTCTTGGATAGAAAAAACCAACCGCGTTGGCTGTGAGGATGAAGGGAATAATAATGGTGGAATAAGCCGAAAGTCGGGAAGACCCCTAGTGACTTACAAAAACCGACGAACCCAATCATAATCCTCCAACTGTTCGGGCTCAAATTAGAAGGGCTGAGCTTATAATGGTCAAGCACATCTATGAAAAGATCATGCAACGGGAGACGTAACCCCCCGATAAAGGCATCATAATACAAGGGATAGAATCCCTCGGGAGGACTGTTTACTCTTTGGCTATCGGTCGGGATAATAACCTGATATCCCTCAGGAATACCAAAACTACCCAAAAATCTATCCAGATCCTCGGGAAACGGGAGCAGAGAGATAGAATTCAGGTCCCGAGGAGTTCTGGACGAAATTAATGTGCCAGGGAGTTAAGGGTTCTGATCGAAGCATTTCTAAGGCTGCGGAGTCGAGTTTCTTACAATCAGGTTTACGGGGAATGGCCCCCCGGAAACCGCTAGGACGTTGAAAAGGTGGACGAGGAGGAGCTTTCAATCTAGATACCCGGGAGGTAGACGGGACATCCGTCCGAAGGAAAGCTTGGGAAGATACAGCGGGGGAATCTCGGGAAGTGGCCGTAGACTCAGGTCTTAGGGCACTCTGGGCAGAAGGAGTAGCAGAATCAGAAGCAGGGGCAGGGTTCGAATTTGAACTATGATCGGGACCCTCCCGAGAATCTACACTAGGAATGGCCTCTACTTCAGCCTCAACTTCGGCCTCTTCCTCGGCCTCTACCCCGGCCTCTACCTCCCCTTCTACTTCATCGGGTACGAGGGACGTAGTCAGGGCTTGCATCGCTTGTTTCTCTTTGTCCTTGCGGAACATCTCCTGGATCTCATTATAGAGTCGAAGATCATCGTCCTGGGTGGAGCAGCTGTTAGATTTGGATCTCTCCTCATCAGAAGATTGCTCGTGAAGTTCTTTCAGATGATCCCCGGTCAGATTATACTTCTTTGTTTGATCGCTATCACCCTCACTAGTATAACCCTCAGCCCGACGACGCCTATCACGGTAGACGGGAACGGGAACCTTATTCTGATACCTAAACCCTCTCAAGCTTACTTTTGGCTTCTTCGGGGCTTTATATCTCCTCGGGGCCATAAGAAAAGAAAACTTACTGATTAAAAAAAAGGCTTGAGGAACTTCAGAAGTCAGTCGGGAGCGTTGCTTAGTCGAGAGCAAAGAAAGCAGTAGGAAGAAAGCGAAGAGGAAGGCTCCTATTTATATTGCCGGAAGAGGCGTTACACTTCTTGATCAGACGGTTACGACTCTTGATGATCGACGGTTACAAAGTGGAGACGGTTCGCCTCCCCCGAGGCTCTCATTATGAGCCTACGCCTAGCCACCTGACGTGTCGATCCCAAGTTGGGCGAAGTCCTGAGGATAGCCGTTACAAAAAACGGCTGATCACTTTAGTGCGCAGCCATTTAATGCGTCCATTAAAGGGTATTCCTGTAATATCCCGAGTAATGGGAACTCCAGGAATCTCCCGAGGCACAACTCACTCCAACCACCTAGCTATCCCGAACATCGCAAGCAACGATCGGGATAGGGGGCTCATGATACGGAAAGATGAGTACCAAACGGGTATAACCCGAATATTACACATTGTCATATTAGTCGGGTTACACCCGGTTCTAACAGGACGAAACATGATCGGGTTCGGACCGAATGGGGCTTCACATGACAGTTAATCGGGAAGGATGCCGACCATCCATGATCAAAAGCGTAACGTACGCCACAAATATGGCAATCGTCCTTGTTATAGAAGGTCAACTCAATAGCTGATTGAAAGGGACTAACAGCAAGGGAGCATGATCCAAGGAGAGACATCAGCCCTCGTCCAGCTAACTTAACATGTACATGAAAGGTAACACTCACACTATAAATGCACAGATCTACCTCTCCGGTAAGCAACCAATACACTTTGAACATAATCTTGTGTAGCTTTTGCACGAGACCTCATTCGGTTCATCATCTAACTTTGCCATCGGAGGCGGCTGCCCGGCACACGAGCCGGCCCGCATCTAACCTTTCTTGCAGGACTCATCGTCCCGGATAAGAGAGGAGGCTCAGTCGGATCCAGAAGCATAATTGATCCGCATCAGATTGTTCTGGAGGATTTAATCCTTATAAGTTGACTGATAAATCTAAGGCTGATTTACATTGTAAAACTCATGCTTTACCAAAGGCATTGTTACTTTATGGACACTTCATTTGCAGCCACAAGGGCATGGAATTAAATTAAGGTTTAAATTAAATTTGAAAATTTACATCCAATATGTTAGATTATTTGGTCGATACTGGGTATGCCATCCTTGCACCATTGAAAGATAATGACACATCCATAACTCTAGACTGGATCAAGGTCCACCCTTTCCTGAACCCCCCGCCCCACTCTAGGTCGTGCTTTAGTGCTGCAAATTAAAGCTCAGCACTGAGCTGCTACGGTCAGTATTGAAAGTGGTTGTCCACCCGTTTTGCTTTTTTTTTTTTTGGGTTACAATCGGTGTAACTCAAAAAAAAAAAAAAAAAGAAGAAAGAAAGAAAGATCCTCACCATTCGTAGCACTGAAACCAAACACGTCCAATCCCAGCTCCCCTCCCCCCTCCCCCCACCCTAAAAAATAAATAAAATTAACGAAACTCACCTGGTGACCCCCTACATTTCCAGTCCATAAGTTACTAACGTCTGCACGTAAAGGGTTCATTAAGGATCCTAGGTGAAGCAACACTAGTTATAAGGTCAACTGAAATGTTGCTTGCTGTTTAGGTTTTGTAGTTGTACCTGGTTAGAAGCGTAACATTTGACACCGTGCCGAGGGAGTTATTGTCTGTCATAGTATAAAAGAAAGTCCTGGGCTCACATCCTTCAATACAAATCAAAACAACTACAATACAGAGAATTGCTACAGAAAAGAAAACATGAGTGGAGCAGTTATTCGCCAGATTGCTTGTGTTCTTCTGCTGGCCATGCTTTTTTTGGCTGTTGCTGCTGATGACAATCAGAGTAAGAACCAGAATCAGAACCAGAACAAGAACGAAGATGGGAAGGATGATGGCAACAAAGGAGAGAAGAAAGAGAAGAAACATAAGTGTAAAGTGAAGAAGTACAAGAGTTGTTATGGTCAGGAGTTCAGTTGTCCTTCGAATTGCCCAGAGAGATTGTGCGATCGATTGTGTATCCTGCAAGCCTGTATGCAGTAAGTTCTCTCATAATTTCACTCTTCTTCCAGTCATTTTAGTTTGTTACTAAGCTCGTAATGTCCCATTTTTAATGATGCTATGGTTTATTTAATGATGCTTCACATTATGATGCCTCTGAGTTTCTTTACAACTTGGGGCCATAAATAGCTGTAGCGTAGAATTTCTAAGCGCATGTATATATATTCTCTTGTAATAGAATATCGGATATAGTTGTTTTGAAAACAATATAGTGAAAAACCTAAAGCTAGACGTAGTTTTACATTGAGGCGAACCAGGGTAAAATCCGTGTTTATTTCTTTCTTGTATTTATTTGATTGTGTGTGATTGATCACTCAAATCCTAACAAAAACAGAGTGCGACATGCCCGGAGCAGTATGCCAAGATCCAAGATTCATAGGCGGTGACGGCATCACCTTCTACTTCCACGGCAAGAAGGACCGTGACTTCTGCCTCATCTCCGACTCTAATGTACACATTAATGCCCACTTCATCGGCCGCCGCAACGAGAACATGCAGAGAGACTTCACATGGGTCCAGTCTTTAGGGATCCTTTTTGACTCCTACCGTGTCTACCTGGGTGCTCTCAAGACCTCTGCCTGGGACGACTCTGTTGACCGCCTCGCCCTTACTTTCGACGGCGAACCCATCTTCCTCGCTCAGTCCGAAGGTGCATCTTGGCAGTCCACCACCAACCCAGCTGTATCTATTGTCAGGACACGCTCCAAAAACTCAGTCACTTTAGAAGTTCAAGGGAACTTCAGGATCACAGCCACAGTTGTCCCCATCACCGAGGAGGAGTCCAGGGTTCACAACTATGGCATCACCAAGGATGACTGCTTCGCTCATCTAGAGTTGGGCTTCAAATTCTTCACTCTGAGTGACAACTTGCATGGTGTCTTGGGTCAGACATATAGAAATGACTACACCAGTAGGGTTAAGGTGTCTGCAGCAATGCCGGTGATGGGTGGGGTTCGTGAGTTCTCTTCGTCGAATCTGTTCTCCACTGATTGCTCTGTCGCACGCTTCCGCCAAGGACTTCCAAAGCCAATCATTGGAGCTTCGTCTGAGTATGCTGACATGAAGTGTAGGAGTGGCATGACTGGTCGTGGAATCGTCTGCAAGAAATAAAAATGGCTATAGATCATGTGTTGGCTGTTTGTTATGTCCATGTACTCTGACTGGAAATCTTTCTCCACTGTGTCAATTATTTGACTTCGACTAAAAAGTCAAATAGTATAAAATGAAATAAAGTTCCCTAAATATTATTTCATTTGTAATCAAATAGTATAAAATGAAATAAAATTCCCTAAAATATTATTTCATTTGTAAGCATGTATATTGTATTTATACATTCAGAACGTTTGACAAATCGTCTGCAGCTATGGGTATGTCAGCCATGCTTCAGATGGCATGCCAAGTGTCATTAGGTAATCCATCTTCAAATGATTTAAATTTTCAAATTTGAATTTAAACTTTTGTTTAAAATTTCTTTTTCAGAAAAAGGGTGATTATATTAATAGGTAAAATAAGATGTATTTACAATTTGTAGAGGCATCTTCTTGATCGCTCCTCGCGAACAAGTCCGGCATGTAGATCAGGAATAGAGTGAAGATCAAAATGAATCTTTTGGCAAGTAAGCATCATTCTAGCAAAGATAGTCGGCAAATTAACAGTTGGTTTCTCTAACTTGGTGGCCGAAGACGCAACCATCCTATTCATCCCATAAATCCAAAACATGATCTTCAGGGAACTTGAGGAGACTAGGCCACCTGAACAACAACAATAATGGTGTTAACCGTTGTTTAGGATTCAAAAATGATGATCAACCTAGAGAAACCTTCACCACGAGCCTTCTTACGCGCGCACTTCTATTATATCCTCAGGGGGAGCTTTGTCATCCGCAAGGGTCAAACCCATGAAGTCTCCAATGAGAAATATGGATCTTACCACTCTACCAACCCTGCATTGACGGTAATAATGGTTTTTTGCATACAAAGAATAAAATTGAACCTTCTCATGCAACCTTAGCCCCCATCACTCCCCCATGCGTGAAGAACTCTATTGGAAGCTCACCAAAGTCCTGGACAAATTAAACTCTTCATACTTCCATTATCTCATTAAGAATCAAACTCCATCTCAAACACCTTAAGGTCTTCAGAAGGTTACATCATCTCAACAACTCGATCAGATTCAAAGTTGTACTCAAACACACATGAAACCCTAATATCAACCCTTTGTAAATCAAACTCTAGAACAAGAGTTCTAGATTAATGGTGAATAAGGACTCTTATATATATATATATGATAAGGACTCTTTTCTATATATATGATAGTATGATATATATATATATATATATATATATATATATATATATATATATATATATATATATATATATATATATTATATTCCTATACGAATTTGGAAGATTCACGTTTTAATCTCCCTCAGTCTCTTCCGTTGGATCTCTCTGAATCTCTTCCTATGTTTGATCCCACTCAATCTCTTCCTATGATCGATCTCTCAATCTCTCCTGATCTCTCTCAATCTCTTCTTATGATCAATCTCTCTCAATCTCCTCTCATGACGAATTTGGAAGATTCATGTTTTAATCTCTCTCAATTTCTTCCTATAACGAAAGGTATTTATCTCTCAATCTCCTCCTTTCACAAAGGGAAGATGGAGCAAGGTAGCTTGAAACCTGCTAGCCCTTTATGTTTCTTGATAATCCTGCTTATTTTCATTGTATTGGGCTTCAAGAACTGAGGCTTTGCAGTTACTCGACTTGTATTTCTAGGTAAACATACATTATATTTCCATTTACGATCAATTGTTTTCATGTTTGGTTGTTACTTTTTAGATTTATTATGCCTTTAAAAAGTTCTGAAGCTGACTGAATGTATTGTTGTTTCTCCTAATCTGCTCAGATCATGCCTGTAGTAAAATAAAAATAAAAATCCCGTTCATGAAGTGGCCAGTAGGGGGTGGTAACCAAGCCACCAAAATTCATTTAAACTGGGATCAAGTCTCCCGCGCCCTAGGTAAGACCTTCATATCTCAGTTGCATCAGTTGGGTAGGTAGCATGCAACAGCGACATAGAAAATTCAGGAAAAAATTCCCAGAAACTGCAACTACAGGCATGATCTCCATAAAATAGACTATAAATTGTTTAATCCTTCAAAGCTTGATAAAAAGGTCTAACTCATGATAGTCACTATTAATCAAAGTCCTAAAAGTTGATAGGCTGCACGGAATTGGTGCAAGCAATACATTATACAGGCTTTTCCTTTGGGAGGAAATAGGAATCTTTACCTAAATGGATCTAAAATTTGCAACATCCCACATTAAACTCGTACCAAATTCATGGACACATAGATCCAATAAGCACCCTGACCTAGCAAGTTTCAGTTTCTCAAAACAGCATAAAAGGTTGTATCAATAGCTGGTGTTCAGTGCTTGGGTACGATGGGAATAAATAGTCACTAACTGGCTAGATATAACATGGGGAATAATAATAATAATAATAATAATAATAATAATAATAATAATAATAATAATAAGAGAAAAGGATAGGAGAGGTTGTAGGGGAAACACAACTTGGTAGCAGTCCTCTCTCCATTACGATATTACTGAATAGAAGGAGAATTACAATCTACTTTAATCTGTACTTTCCTAAAAACTAGAAACAACAAATAAAGAAAATAAAGATAAACTATAAGCATACAGTAATACTGATCAGCAAGCTAAAGGTAAAAGAAAAAGACCTGGATACATGACACGTATTTAACCCCATGGTGAGTATGTTTCGGGCACTTCTTACTTGAGTGGTGGACACTTTTACACTTCCATTTGGACTATTCTGGTTATTGGTTGTGAATGGGTATATTGGATTTGTAGGATTAGGTTAGGTTAAGTTTTTGGGACTAGTCTATATCAATGTTAACAATATATCGAATGTTATTCCTGAAGTTCATTTATAGTGATGTTAATTCTGTAATTTTTGGATTTCTGATGATATACTTGTTGTGCAGGGAGGTGCTGTTTTAGACAAATTTCCAACCTCATGAATCACATATTCCTTATCTTCTCCAGTTTTTGGTACGTGATATTCTCATGTAGTTGAAGTTTTATATGTGAGCAATAAATTTATGCTTTTGAACATGCCAAGAGAACTCTTCAGTGTTCCTCTCAGTCGGTTTTTTTCTTCTTCTTTTGACATGGTCTTGCAAGAAGCCTAGAACCAGCCACTTTGGCAGTTTGATGGATAATTAGGGTTCCTCGGATAAAAAAATTAGACGTAATTTTACGTGTTTTGACCTTATTTACCATAATTTTTAGCAATACAAATTATTCTTATCTGACCCTATTAGGATTAGTTATTCTGTAATCTAAATTTTGCTTTTCGGATAATTTTGGTTTCTTGATGTTTGACCTTATTTAGTAGGGTGGCTTCTTGATGCTTATAGAGAATGGACCAATGGCGCCATCCATCATTATTGTTCTTTGTTTTGATTTACTGGTGTAGTTCTGAAGGGGTTGGATGATTGCAGTAATGAAACACTTTGGGGATGGGTGGGGTAGAGTGTTCTTCTTTTATTTTTAAGCATTTGCATATACTGTAAATCAGCTGAAATTAAGTCCCAAATGGGCCTGGCTCTGAAAAGCACCCAGTGGCTCTAACCCCTCCTCCAATGCCGACTAGTTAAGTTTATTGGCTGGAGCATACACAAGTTTTGGATACATGAACAAAAATGATATATTTGCATCATAATATTTTTATGTTTATTATTGGGGTGGCATTTGCACGTGATATAATTTTCTCATATAGACTAATAATATTTTATTATATCACTAATAATTTTTTATTATTTAGAGATAGAGAAAAAACATGTCACAACATTGTTCCTACATTTTTGGCTACAATATTGAATCTAAAAGTAGTATTTCCAATATTAGATTAGAATGAAGTGTTAGAGATTATAGAAGGCATGGCTCTATCTTTTCTTTAATTAGGATGCATGCCATTTTTCTTAGAAAATTATTGTTTCTCCACTTATGGTTGCTTTTATTTTATTACATATCGAGATATCTCACAAACAATTTCCAAGATCTCACTCTCTTAATCCTTCATACATGGTCACGTGCATTTGCACGTGTATAAGTTTGTAGTATATATATATAAAGGAAGCTCATTAACATTCTTGTGAACGTAGGTTGTTAAGATCAACCAAACCACGTAAGCTGAGTCTCTCTCTCTCTCTCTCTCTCTCTCTCTCTCTCTCTCTCTAACTTCCATCACGACATCAAAGCTCCAGGTTCCCACCCATTAGTTTCCCTCCTTCAATGGCTTCCTCTCAACGAATTTGAATGAGACAAATTACTTGTCATGGAGATCTCAAAATGTTCCCCTTCTGGAGACCTATAAACCATTTGAGATTGTTGTTGGCTCTTCTCCTGGCCCACCCGCTGAAATCCTTGATAAAGATGATGTTGCAATCTTCAAACCAAACCCTGAATATTAAAACTAGAATTGCCAGATTTAACTATTAATGTGTTGCTTGCTTCCCTTACTGAACCAGTTCATGCATAAGTGTTTGGAAGCACCACCTCTAGAGAAGTTTGGTCAAAGCTTGAATGAATCTACTCAAGTTGCTCTTTTGCTCACATAAAGCTTGAATGAATCTACTCAAGTTGCTCTTTTGCTCACATAATGCAACTTTGCCTTCAGATAAAAAATATTTAAAGAGGGAATAGTAGCATTCATGATTAACTTATTCGCATAAAAAGTACATCTGATCAATTGGTCATGTGAGACAACCTACAAAAGATGAAAAATTAAGTCTCCATGTTTTGAAGGCTTGGGAGTTGAATACTCTCCTTTTGTGAGTGCCATTACTATCTGCAACTCTCCCATCTCTTATGATGAATTACGAGTTATGTTATTTACTCAAGAAATTCGGTTAAGAGATGAACTAATTACTGTTGAATCCTCTCCTTCTATGGTAAAAATTGCTAGTAGCCAACCCACCAATATTCAGCATCCAAGACAGCCCTACAGGGGGTGTTTTTCTCAAAGGGGTAGATCTGGTCATGGTCGTTTTTCTCCTAATTGTAGCTTTCATACACATCATCCACCTTATTAGACTAGCAACATAATTGTCTATTAGATATGTGATCGTCTTGGACACAAAGCAAAGGATTGTTACCGCATTTCAATCATGCAACTTAAGGTACAATCAATGCATTTCCCTTTGTGAATATTTAAGAATTTTCTAATGCTTCTATTCCATATGAAAATTGGTACCTTGACTTAGGCGCTACACATTACATCACATGTGAAATCCCCCAAAGCCCTAACCTAGAAATCCTTATTGTAAGTCCAAAAACCTAGAGTGTGGGTAGAAGGCAACTATGGGCCATTCAGGTAGAGACCATTGGGTTGGATTCTGAACCAATGGAAATAGATGGAGATGATGCTAAGTTGGGAGCTCTGTCAGAGTTTGGAAGGAGATCTAACTTGAACATTAATGGACTTGGTAGATGGATCAAGTATACTATGATGACACGTGTAGAAGGTCCCGAAAATCAGGTAAGACCATTCTATAGTATAGAAGGAAATAGGGCAGAGCATGGGCTTTCAAGGCCTTGATTCTACTCTTGGAACAAAAGTTCCAAAGGCTGCTCGATTGGCCTAGTCACCCCAGGCTATCAGCCCTGTTCTGGGTGAAAAAGGGAAAAATTAGAATTTTTGTTTTTGAAGCTCTATTTAATGTGTTTCCGTTCTAAAACGTGTTATTATAATTTGAAGTTGTTGGAGAACATCAGAGCTCATCAGAGAATAGTCTGCAAAGGTGAAAGACTGTGGGGAGCATTCGATAAAGTTTTCGAACGGAGATTTACTTTCTTAAAGGTTAGTACTCATCTTCTTTCTAATTCACTTCTATGATTGATTTCTCCTACTGTATAAACCTAGTTGAAGGCTTTTAGTTACCTTATCAACCTAATTCTTTTACCCTCTTTACTTTAGAGTTAATTCCCATTCACTCTGGCTTATCCGTGAATCTTCCAAATCGATTTCGGAAAACCTTGTTATAGAACTTATGCTTGATAGAAATATTAGATCAGATAGAGTCGACAAATGAGGTGGGTTCATTAACAATTCAATGATTCAAAATGCCAAAAAGGAAAGCATTCTATGTAATATCCAACCCTATTCTAACCCTGACCCTAACCCGGATCCACTGTTGTATTTAGGTCTGAAGACCCGAAGCGGTGGTAGAAGAGACTTATGGACCCTTTTGATTGATAACTATGAGTCGAAGACCGAGCCCATGGACATTGACGATGATACCCCTTGCTTGAGTACATTATCGGTGTTTAAGGAAAGTCTGCGCATTGGAGAAGATTGATTTAGTTGAAGTACCTAATGACCTCCCGTGCACAATCTGAAGGTATTCCACGAAACTAGACTTCTTGATTGAATTGTAGAAGAAAACCCCACTCAATTTGACCTTGCATAGCCATCCAAATCCCTACTTGAAGTTGCTGAACTATACCTGTTTTTCTACTGAGAAATATTTTGGTCGATCCTCTTTGGTCGATGCCATCGACCAAGGACCATCGACCAAAGTTTCCCAGTCAGCCAAGTTAATGATTCTTTGGAATATTCCCTAATCTATTTATACTAGCCTCGTGTTTTGAGCCCTATTGCAATCATTTTCACTCCTAAGAACGTGGAGGGAGCTTCCCAAAGCAACTCCTAGGCATATGTGAAGGATACTCCACCAAAACTCATTGTTAATCATTGTTTCTTGTCTTCATCTACAACTACAAGGTATGATTCATCATTCCACTCTCTACTCTACCTTTTTCTATTCTTTTCTTTCCCTCTTTTACTGTTGAGACCTTGGAGATGGTGCTGCAACCCTTGCAACCATCACTCCAAGTGTCCACTCTTACTTAACCTATGATCCTCTTAGCTATCTATTGATGCTATGCTCCCATCTCAAGCCTAGCATATGTATTCTTTGATTTTCCTCTTAACATCATGCCATTTTGTACAAAACTGAGTTGTATGGTATGCTATGTACATGTTTATCACTAGCATATGATTCTAATCGAATTTCTATAAGTTCCCCTAGCTAATGCATGCCTTTTCAATGCCAATGCAATCAATTCCAATTCATGCTATGATACTTGTCTCTTGAACTTGATAGCTCAATTTGGGGCTTTCTATTTAGACCATTGGATTATGTTAATTTCTTGATTTGTAGTGTCCTCATACTGTTATTAAGCATTCCTCCAAGTTCTGGATCGATCCGAACCCCAAAAAACCAATTTCGGATCAAAACCCCCAAAATCCACTATTTTGTCCCGAAGAAGTTTTGGTCATTCCTCTTTGGTCGATGCCATTGACCAAAGACCATCGACCAAAGTTGTTGCTGACAGCAACCTTAGCCAGTTTTGACCCATTTAACATCCGATCTTCCCGATTTCTTCTCTAACTTATTATTGGTGTTTGTTTAGGGTTTTAACATTTCTTTTGGACCATTTCTTGGTAATTCTCAATTCATCATCAACTCAATCTAAGGTAAGGATGGTTATCTCCATAAACATTTAGGCCATAAACTTATGAATTTTGCTTATACTTAAAGGACATGGTCACTTGACTTCTTTTAATTATTATAAGACTATTATATATGTGTTAGGACAGTAGTATTTTGATTCATATACTCTTGTCACATTAACTTATGATTCTTGATTACTTGTGTCTATGATGAATCATTTCAATATTGTGTTTTAACTTTTATTATGAAGATGGATTGAATGCATGAGAAATGATGAACTTGAATATGTGATTGCCTACGTATAACTTGGGATTGGGGAGTGTCCTATTGACACTTATGTCCTTGGGCATCGGAGGGAATAGTATGGGATGTTCTCCGAAGGTGCCTTTCAACACTTTCTCGAGTTATTGGATGACATACATAGGATTGTCTAGCTGTGTGGTTAGGATTGTCCTTGTCGTGTCAGACCCGAATCAGAAGGGCATTGAGACCGAACGACCCGTGTTAGTGTATGGTTTGATTGGCGCTCTAGGCCGGTAACCAATCCGGTAGGGGACATAAACCATGCTACGGATACCCGAAAGGGGCCATTTATTGGTAGGGTTGCAAATAGCTAGACTTGGGCTCACGGGCGCTCAAGACCGGTAACCAATCCGTGAGAGGACGTGAGAGCTTCCCGTTTACTATTTGTGGATGACCAATAGGGTTGATGAGTCTGTAATCTGGGATTACGCTGACTCTAGTGTGAAGGATATCAGAAAGGATCGCCAGGGGCAGGGAATGGACGTATCTGGATCTGACTTGATACGACTGAGTAGATGACTTGCATTGGGCTAGGCTTTACTGTGACATGCGCCAATACTTATACCAAATGGTGATGTGAGAGAGCGGCGACCGATTCCCCTACCATGGTTTGAGAGGACTTTACCCAATTACCACGGCATTCCCAAGATACGGAATAGGTTGAGGGAGAGTGACTGAAAACCCAAAGAAGTATGGTGCTATGACTTAAAGCATGTCTACCATAGAGACTGACATTCATAGAATTAGAATCATATTTGCATCATATGTTTCATATCACATGGCATTTATGTTATGTCTTGTATATGTATGATTTTAATTATGGAATAACTACCTTGCTAAGTTCTTCGAACTCATTCCTTTTGTACAATGTTTTTAGACTATCCTACAGGTACCGAAGATTTTGATGGCGCCTTCTTCGAGACGGACTTTGATCCCGCATACTACCCTCTGGGTGGTAGCTTCAGTGAAGATCAGAGTTTTGGTGCTGAAGAGGATTACTCTTCGTACCAGGGTTAGCCCCACGATAGTGCGGGAGCGGCAGAACTGGGCTTTCTTCATCCACACCTATGAGGAGACGATCATTAGGATAGAAGAAACCCTAGTCTAGTGCCCCATTTCCGTGGTTTATTATGGAACAATTGGCTATGTAATTCACTTCCTTTGAATTATCTTTTGAAACATGGGATTGTAACTAACTTGATTATATTTCTTTTCCGCTGCTTCGAGAGAGTGATTTTCACTTATTCTCTCATATTTATGATTACACTTACTTATTGACATTATCCATTTTCTACTCTCTAATTTATTGAATCTTATCTTATTCATGATATCTATTATTCGTTGCTTTTACTTTGATTATTATTGTTCATGATTGTGTTATCGCGTATGTGGGAGGCATGGTCCCTCGATTCTTGATCCTTGGACTCTGGATCACATTCCCAGGTATACCAGATAGGGTACTGGCTGGGTGGATGTGACATTCTACGCTAGGGGAATTAGTAATGTGTTAGGAGAAATTGGTACAAGAAGCTATGGATACACTTCTTGATAATGGATTCGTGGACAACCGATGAGGGATGGTCATATTCCTTTTGCTTTGTTTGGTTTTTAAACTATGATAGATCATGTTTTAGTGTTATTTCAGAATTTTGTAAGTATTTTTGGAGTAATTTAGAACCCAATTAGGAAGCCTTCAGAAGATTCGAGTCAATATGTCCGTACTTGTAGGTTGATTGATTGGCCTGGTCACTTCGGGTGTGAAACCCGGCCCTAACCTTAACCTGGAAAATCTATTGTTTGTAGGTCCAAAGACCCGAAGTAGAAGTGGAAGTCAACTATGTCTGATGAACAATCTGAGCGGACAATTCAGACATTGGAAGACATGCTCAGATCTTGTGTGGTGGATATGGGTGGAAATTGGGATGAACACCTAGCTTTGGTTGAGTTTGCCTATAACAACAGTTATCAAGCAACAATAGGCATGGCTCCATTCAAGGCTTTGTATGGCAGTACTTGTAGGACACCTTTGACTGGACTGAGTCAGGTGAAAGAAAAGTCTTAGGTCCTGAAATGATTGAAGCTACGAGTGCTATGGTAGATATGATAAGAGAAAGGATTAAGTCTGCCCAGTCAAGACAGAAATCTTATGCTGATAAGAGAAGGACCGATTTGGAATTTCAAGTTGGAGAGAAAGTCTTTCTGAAGGTTTCACCAATGAAGGGTGTGATGAGATTCAATGTTAAGGGAAAGCTTAGCCCTCGTTTCATTGGACCTTTCGAGATTTTGGAAAAGGTTGGACCTGTTGCGTATCGATTAGCATTACCTCCGCCTCTTGCTTGGTGTTCACAATGTGTTTCATATTTCGATGCTCCGAAAATACATAGAGAATCCGGAACACATTTTGCAGCAAGCACTTGAAGGACTTAGTGCTGATTTGACCTACGATGAAGAACCGGCCGAAATCTTGGATAGGAAGGACAAGCAGCTACGGAATCGCACCCTCCCTTTGGTGAAGATTCGGTGGAAGAACCATACCCCCCGAAGAAGCTTCTTGGGAGAAGGAAGAAGACATGAAGGAGAAGTTTCCTTACCTCTTTGGAAGCACAGTACGCTTTCAATTTCGAGGACGAAATTTCTTTAAGGGGGGGAGAATGTGAAACCCAGCCCTAACCCTGACCCGGAAACCTTGTTATTTGTAGGTCCTGTGACCCGAAGTAAAGTAAGAAGTCAGCTTTGGGCCATCCCAGTGGAGGACTTGGTGTCTGGCTTTGAATCCATGAGAGTTGATGATGAAGTTCTATTTATGGAAACTGAATCTTGATGAAGATCGGATTAGTTGATGGACTTGGAGTGCTCTCTATCTTGGTTTGAAGGCATTTCTACCTATTAGGTAAGTCACTTGACATGTGTGCAAAACCCCTTTAGGATTGGATTTGATCTGGGTCTTCAATTCCCTGTTTTGGAATTCTTGTTCGACGATTAGTCGACTGATTGGTCGGCGGGCCATCGACCAATCCACTCGACCAATGAGTGCTTGTCTTTGGCAATTAGGTTTTTCTTGCTCTATTTAAGTCCAATCTCGAGTCTACTTCGTATTTGCTGCCTCCAAACTCTTTGGAACAGAACCAAAGACCTCTGCAAGTCATCTCCCTTGCATCCTTGGTGATTTTCTTGACGGATCTTCGTCGAAACTCTTCCTTTTGCATCAAAAGGTATGTCTACACTCTCTTCTTCTCCTCCATCTCTGATTTTCTTTCCTTTTTGAGTTGAGACAGTAGAGGAGATGCTGCATTCTCTGTTGCAAACATCTCTGGACTTGTCTCTCATGATCATCCTAAGGATTAATGGCTAGAACAATGATCTTAACCATGATCATTGCAAGCTTTTGAAGGAATCATGATCAAACCATGATCTAATCTTTGTTTAACTTCTTATTTGAATTCTGATCTCCTTGGATCTTCTATATTGATCATGTTAGTAGTCAAATGCTGTGTTTTCTTTTCATGATCCATGATCTATTAATCTCTAGTTGTTCTCTTCTACCATACTATGTGTTCTTCATGAATCATGATAGTTACATATATGGTAGGTTTTGTTTCCTTATTTAGATTTATGCTTTTAAGCCTATTTCCTTGAAGATCTAAGTATGTTTTTCATGATATCTTTACCTGAAGCAATGATCCATCCTCCTATTGTTCTTGTCTTTGATTTCTACCTTGAATTCTTCAAGATCCATGGTTGATCTAATTATGGTAACTTTTTGTTTCCTAATTTGGATCTTGATGGCTTGATTGGATTAGTGTTTTGAGGTCCCCTATATGTTAGAATACTATTGATGTAGTTTACCCCTTGATTAGTACCCTTTTGAACCACCAAATTCGGATTTCATATCTTAAAACTCTGTTTTTTTTTTTGGCTACTGTCTGCATTGGTCGACTGATTGGTTGACTGGACCAGTCGACCAATCCACTCTACCAATGAGTACAACAACTCCAAAATTGGTCTGTTTTGGATGTTTTGGTATCTTTCCTGTTAGGGATCTTTCCTAATATGTTGTATGCACTTGTTTAGGACCTTCTTCTCAAGTTTGCCAAGATCTTACTTGATTTCTTAGGATTCCTTTGCGAGTTATAAAAGGTAAGGATGGTTATTTCCTTAATTGCATAGATAGCATGAATCTAGTTTCTATATTTGAATATCATTGATATGTTTCCTTAATTAGATTCTTACAATGATATACTACTGTTGCATAACTTTGATTACAGTAGCATTACTTATTCATATTGAATTGACTCATGTATGATTTACTTACCAATTATATACAAAGTGATTGCAATTATTGATTTCTTTCCATATATGAAGTTACCATATATGTGATGTTATGAATTGATGCTTGTGTATGCTTAAGTATGGTTTGGAAAGGAGAGGTGTCCTTTTGACACTTCTGTCCTTGGACTACTACGGGAATATTATGGGATGTTTCCGGAGATGCCCTCTAGACACCTTCCTAAACTGTTGGATGACATATCTAGGATTGTCTAGTGGTGTTTGGCTAGGATGTCCTGTTATGTCAGACCCTAATCGGAGGGGTATTGAGACCAAACGACCCGTGGTAGCAATGGGGATTCATGGGCGCTCAAGACCGGTAACCAACCCGTGAGAGGACAGGAATCAAATTGTGGGGGCCATTTATTGGTAGGGTTGCATATGGTTAGACTTGGGCTCACGGGCGCTTAAGACCGGTAACCAACCCGTGAGAGGACGTGAGAGCTTCCCGTTTACCATATGTGGATAACCAATAGGGTTGATGAGTCCGTAGTCGGGGACTATGAGGACTCTAGTGTGAAGGATACCGGAAAGGATCGTCGGGACGAGGAATGGACGTATCTGGATCCGACTTGATGTAACTAAGTAGAAGACTTGCATTTGGCTAGGCTTTACCCTGACATGCGCCGGTACTTAGACCAATGGTGATGTGAGAGAGTGGTGACTTAACCCCCAGCCATGGAATGTCCCGAGGGATGCCGGACCCATTACCAACTGATGCTGAGTGATTGAGACCTTCCTAAAGAAGTACGATGCTATGACTTAAAGCATGTCTGCCAATAGATACCAGCATGTATAGCGTTAGATTCATTCATTCATTGCTTGTCTCATATCATATTGCATTTATGTTTGTTCTGAAATCCTGCCATTTATGTTATTATGGATTTAACTGCCTTACTGAGTTTCTTTGAAACTCATTCCTTTATTGCACAATGTTTGTTAGACTATTCTGCAGTTCTTGATTATTATGACGATCCCTATGAAGAAGCGCAAGGCGATGAGGCATATCTCCAGGAAGGTGATTGCGGTTACAACAATTACACTGAAGATTCCGCGGGTGGTTATGCTCCGTACGATGCTTAGTCCGACCATTGAGTGGAAGCGTCCTTGTGCCATTTATGAGATTTAAACTTATAAGGATGTTGTCTATAAAGTGGAGAACAATTTAGTTACCCATTGTACTTGCTACTGGGATTAGATTTTGTCTAGTTTATTCTCTTTTAGAGCTACTTTTCCGCTGGTTGTAGAGTGGGATTTTGCCTCACTTTACTTATCTGTTTTGACACTCTGATTATATCTAGTACTCTGATTTATTTATGATTCATTCTTTCCTTATTGGATCTATGGTTTATCTTCCGCACTTTTATTGTTATTGTTCATGATTATGTTATTGTTTATGTGGGAGGTTGATTACTCGATACCTGATCTTCGGGCTGTGGATCACACTCTCGGGTATGCCAGATAGGGTACCGGCTGGGAGGATGTGACAAAAGGAGTGAGTTTCGAAAGAAACCCAGTAAGGCAAGTTAACTCATAACAACATAAATAATATGCGGCAGAACATAACAAGATGCAATGCAATATGAAACAGATAATGTATGTATGCATCTAAACTCTATGTATGCTGGTCTCTACTTGCAGACATGCTTTAAGTCATAGCACCGTACTTCTTTGGGTAGGTCAATCACACAACGCCTTTTGGTAGTGGGTCCGGCATCCCTCTCGGACATTCCATGGCTGGGGGTTAAGTCACCGCTCTCTCACATCACCATTGGTCTAAGTACTAGTGCATGTCAGGTTAAAGCCTAGCCCAATGCAAGTCATCTACTCAGTTACATCAACTCAGTTCCAGATACGTCCATTCCTCCCCTCTCGGGATCCTTTCCGGTATCCTTCACACTAGAGTCAGTGTATCCTACTCTCTCAAATACGGACTAATCAACCCTATTGGTTATCCACATATGGTAGACGGGAAGCTCTCATGTCCTCTCACGGGTTGGTTACCGGTCTTGAGCGCCCATGAGCCCAAGTCTATCTGTATGCAACCCTCCAATAAATGGCCCCCACAATATGATTCCCGTCCTCTCACGGGTTTGTTACCGGTCTTGAGCGCCCGTGAATCACATTGCTACCACGGGTTGTTTGGTCTCAATACCCTTCCGATTCGGGTATGATATAACGGGGACATCCTAGCCAAACACTGCTAGACAGCCCTAGGTGTGACAACCAATGATTCGGGAAAGCGTCGATGGGCATCTTCGGAGAACATCCCATACTATTCCCTCCAATGTCCAAGGATAGAAGCATCAAAAGGACACTTCCCAATCCCAAACCATACCTAATCAAACACATTCTCAGATCAGTCATGACATACACAACCAACAATTCATCATATAAAAGAGAATGCAAAAGCATAAGCTAATCGTTAAACAATATAGTAATAAACAATTCATATAAGCTTGAATAATAAAAAGAAAACATAAGTGAAGTGCTATTGTACTTACAGTAGTACATCAGAAGTATAAAATATAAGAACAGTAAACAAACTCATAGTTTCATAAAGTAAAAACCAGAGAGTATGCGATCTATGTTATTATGAAATAATTGTCCTTACCTTGATTATCGCCGAAGATAATCCAAAGATCAAAGAGAGAGAGAGACACCAAACTCGGCAAATAAACTTCTAACAAGCATAGGTACAACATTAGGAAAGATACCTAAAAGATCAGAGAGCAAACGAATCAAATCGGGTGAAAAATGAAGCTACTGCCTCCTTTGGTCGAGTGGTCCAAAGAGACCAATCGAGTCGCATTTAAAAAGTAAACCGATTTGGTCATAACTTCTTCGTTTGAAGTCGGATTGATCCGAAATTCGAAGGGGAACTTCCTAGAATGTATTAGAGTCATTTACGAAGATAAAAACATCAAGTCATGGTCAAAATATGGGTTCTTGATTTGACCCAAGAAACTAGGGTTTCAACCTTTTATGGCTCCCATGAAAAGGTTATGATCACAGAATGAGAGGGAATGATTGCTATCAAGAAAATAACAAGAAATCATAGAAAATCAAGTTTAGATTAACATAAATATTGCCCATGAGGTTTCCCTCGCATGGGAGGTTACCAAAGGTTTCCAGAAAGATCATACAAGGTCAGGGTTTCAAGAAATTAATCAGGCTAGGGTTAAGATCATGACGATGATCATAGATCTCAAAGAAATGAAGGAGATCACGAAGGGATGGTTGCAAGAATGCAGCATCTTCTTCCTGATCTCAATCAAGAACAAGATCAAAGAAAAGAAATTCGTAATGTCGAAGTGATTACTAACCTTGAATTGGCAGATCAAAGATGAGAAGCTTCAGATCTGCAGAGGAATCGTTCGAATCACCAGAGAGAGTTTCGAAGAGGTCTTCCCACGTTCAAAAAGTGTTTAGGAGGCTGCCATAACTACGAAACACGAAGTAGGGTTAAATAAAAGTAAAAAACCCTAAAATTGCATTTTCTCAGATTTAGCAAACCATTGGTCGAGTGCTTGGTCGACTGGGCCAGTCGAGTGCTTGGTCGACTAGGCCAGTCGACCAAGCAGAACGCAAAGGTTCAAACAGGGATTCGGAGGGCTATACAGGGTCAAATTGAGTGGGGTTTTCTCCTACAAGTCAATAAAGAAGTCTAGTTTCTAGAAATACCTTCGGATTGAGCACGGGAGTTTATTAGGCACTTCAAATAATTCACCCCTCTTTGATGCGCAGTTTCTCACTAAACACTGACAATGCTTCCAAGTATGGAGCACCATCAACAATATCCATGGGTTTTGGGTCACACACCATGTCTTCTATAGAGAGGGCCCACAAAGACTTCTTCCTTCACTTCGGGACCTTGGATTTACCCTAAGGAAAGGTTTGACATGACTTCCTAAGGCTTTCAAAGGGTAGCAACACTATTATCAAGGTCCAACTTCAAGGTGTAACATTTAAACTAACCTGTCTTTACCCAAAATAGATAGGGTGTCCTGGCTAAGTTTGGGCTGGATTTCACATTCTCCCCCCCTTAAAATAATTTCGTCCTCGAAATTGGGGGAGTTCCTGGATTTCGAAAGACAAGGGTACTTTCCTATTATCTTGGCTTCCTTCTCCCAAAGTCCACAGCAAACAAATAACGATAAGTCTTTTGTAAGAAAACAAGGAATAAATCTAACATGCTTTGAAATCAAATCGAAAGTATGATCATGGCACGATGAAGATTTCACAAGGATCATGGCGAAATATGAAGATCATAAAATCTTAAGAATGAAAGGAGATTGTAGAAGAGATGGTTGCAAGGATCAATATGTTGCAAGAATGCGGCATCTTCTTCATAATCTCAATCTCATTGAATAAATCATAGCAAGAGTAGATCAATACAACACAAGAGAGATTACAAATCTTTGATTGAAGAATAGGAGATGAAAAGCTTGAAGTCTTGAAACAATTAGAAGGAAGAACAAATCATGAAGATCACACTTGATTTCTCTTCGAAATCATCATGTGGAGAATTCACAAGGTTATAGAGTGTATGGAGATCCACTTTAGAATAGCAGGGATAGAAGGATCAATCATGGGAATGATTTAAGATCATCCTCCTATCAAAGGGAACGTAAGGCACAAGAAGAAATCGTGGAGAGAATGGATCAACTTTGGGGTAAAATTCTACCAAACGAAACTAGGTAACTCGTACAGTAGAGAATAAATCGAACAATGCATATGGTATGCATATGGTATGTATGCATTTGGTACAACAGCAAGGTTAGGGTTAGGTGGGATCTCACAATCTCCCCCCCCCCACCTTAAAATAATTTCGTCCTCGAAATTGAAAGCATACTTGGGCTCCCACTAAGATGAGGAAACTTCTTCAGGGGTGTGATTCTTCCACCGAAACTTTACCAGGGGATGGAAGGTACAATAAACAATAGATCTAATAGGTAAAGAACATTGGACTCTTGGCCGACTTCTTAAACAGCTAAGAAGAATTCAAAACAATATTGACAAGCATTTCATACAGACTAGACAAACTCATATGGTAAGAATAAATCAAAACAATGCATATGGCCTATATGCAATGCATCAGTAAGGAATAAATCAAGCAACACATATGATATGTATGTAATGCACAAGTAAAGAATAAATCAGGGCAATGCATGTGATATTCATACAACGCGCAAACAAAGATAAATCAAAGCAGTGCATATGGTATTTATACAATGCATAAGTAAAGAATAGATCAATAGCAGAAGTTAAAGGATAAGAGCAACGTACTGGTTGCGAGATCTTGGTTTGGTTCTATCTCGCTTCCAACTACGTTACACACTTTACCACCAGGAGGGGCTTGAACTGACTTCGCAGCTAAAGCAGCTCGACGACTTAGTTTAAGAGGACAGCGACGGGCAAAATGTCCTTTTTAACGGCAGTAAAAACAAGCAAACTTTCCCTGTCCTATAGGTCGCACTGGCTCTAGATATCTTCGATTCACTGGCCTCAGGTCTATAGCAATTTGATTGAGGTTTGCGTTCCCAACACTTTGTCCCATAGTCTGGGGCGGATAAGTCGAGGTGGAATACGGTGCAGGCCTAGTGAACTTTCTATCGGTCCTTTTAGCATGGCTAGAACTTCTACGGAGCAGGAACTTCTGGAACTTTCATGTGTCAATGCTTCAAAAGTACGTAGAGAATCCGGATTACATACTATAGCAAGAACCTGAAGTACTTAGTGCTGATCTTTCTTATAATGTGAAATGACCAAAATCCTAGATAAAAAGGACAAACAATTGCGGAATCGTACCATCCCTTTGGTAAATATTCGGTGGAAGAATCACACCCCTAAAGGAGCATCTTGGGAAAAGGAAGAAGACATGAAAGAGAAGTTTCCTCATCTTTTTGGGAGCACAGGTATGCTTTCAATTTCGAGGACGAAATTTCTTTTAGGGGGGGGGAATGTGAAACCCGGCCCTAACCTTAACCCTGAAACCCTATTGTTTGTAGGTCCGAAGACCCGAAGTAGAAGTGGAAGTCAACTATGGGCCATATTTATGAAACCCAGCCCAAACCTAGCCAGGACACCCTATTTGTTTTGGGTGAAGAAAGACTTGTTTAGTGTTACACCTTGAAGTTGGACCTTGATTTCAGTGTTACTATCTTTGAAAGCCATAGGAAGTCATGTCAGACCTTTCCTTTAGGGTAGATCCATGTCCCGAAGTGAAGGAAGATGTCTCTATGGGCCCTCTCTGTAGAAGACATGGTGCTTGATCTGTCACATCCTCCCAGCCGGTACCCTATCTGGCATACCCGAGAGTGTGATCCACAGCCCGAAGATCAGGTATCGAGTAATCAACCTCCCACATAAACAATAACATAATCATGAACAATAATAATAAAAGTGCGGAAGATAAACCATAGATCCAAATAAGGAAAGAATGAATCATATATAAATCAGAGTACTAGATATAGTCAGAGTGTCTAAAACAGATAAGTAAAGTGAGGCAAAATCCCACTCTACAACCAGCGGAAAAGTAGTTCTAAAAGAGAATAAGCAAGACAAAATCTAATCCCAGTAGCAGGTACAATGGGTAACTAAATTGTTCTCAACTTTATAGACAACATCCCTATAAGTATAAATCTCATAAACAGCACAAGGGCGCTTCCACTCAATGGTCGGACTAAGCATCGTACGGAGCATAACCACTCCCGGGATCTTCAGTGTAATTGTTGTAACCGCAATCACCTTCCTGGAGATATGCCTCTTCTCCTTGCGCTTCTTCATAGGGGCCGTCATAATATTCAAGCACTGCAGAATAGTCTAACAAACATTGTACAATAAAGGAATGAGTTTCAAAGAAACTCGGTAAGAAGGCGATTAAATCCATAATAACATAAATGGCAGGATTTCGGAACAAACATAAATGCAATATGGTATGAGACAAGCAATGAATGAATGAATCTAACTCTACATATGCTGGTCTCTATTGGCGAGACATGCTTTAAGTCATAGCACCGTACTTCTTTAGGAAGGTCTCAATCACTCATCATCAGTTGGTAATGGGTCCGGCATCCCTCGGGACATTCCATGGCTGGGGGTATAGGTCACCACTCTCTCACATCACCATTGGTACAAGTACCGGCACATGTTAGGGTTAAGCCTAGCCAAATGCAAGTCTTCTACTTAGTTACATCAAGTCAGATCCAGATACGTCCATTCCTCGTCCCTGACGATCCTTTCCGGTATCCTTCACACTAGAGTCCTCATAGTCCCTGACTACGGACTCATCAACCCTATTGATCATCCACATATGGTAAACGGGAAGCTCTCACGTCCTCTCACGGGTTGGTTACCGGTCTTGAACGCCCGTGAGCCCAAGTCTATCCATATGCAACCCTACCAATAAATGGCCCCCACAATGTGATTCCTGTCCTCTCACGGGTTGGTTACCGGTCTTGAGCGCCCATGAATCCCCATTGCTACCACGGGTCGTTCGGTCTCAATACCCTCCGATTAGGGTCTGACATAACGGGACATCCTAGCCAAACACTACTAGACAGGTCCTAGATATGTCATCCAACAGCTTTAGGAAGGTGTCCAGAGGGCATCTCCGGAAACATCCCATAATATTCCCGTAGTAGTCCAAGGACAGAAGTGTCAAAAGGACACCTCTCCTTTCCAAACCATACTTAAGCATACACATGCATCAATTCATATCATCACATATATGGTAACTTCATATATGGAAAGAAATCAATAATTACAATCACTTTGTATATAATTGGTAAGTAAATCATACATGAGTCAATTCAATATGAATAAGTAATGCTACTGTTATCAAGATTATGCAACAGTAATATATCATTGTAAGAATCTAATTAAGGAAACAAATCAATGATATTCAAATATAGAAACTAGATTCATGCTATCTATGTTGTTAAATAAGTAACCATCCTTACCTTTTATAACTCGCAAAGGAATCCTAAGAAATCAAGTAAGATCTTGGCAAACTTGAGAAGAAGGTCCTAAACAAGTGTATACAACATATTAGGAAAGATCCCTAACAGAAAAGATACCAAAACATCCAACACAGAGCAATTCTGGAGTTGCTGTACTCATTGGTCGAGTGGATTGGTTGACTGGTCCAGTCGACCAATCAGTCGACCAATGCAGACAGTAGCTAAAAAAAATCAGAGTTTTGAGATATAAAATCCGAATTTGGTGGTTCAAAAGGGTACTAATCAAGGGGTAAACTACATCAGTAGTATCCTAACATATAGGGGATCTCAAAACACTAATCAAATCAAGTCATCAAGATACAAATTAGGAAACAAAAAGTTACCATAATTAGATCAATCATGGTTCTTGAAGAATTCAAGATAGAAATCAAAGACAAGAACAATAGGAGAATGAATCATTGATTCAGATAAAGGTATCATGAAAGGCATACTTAGATCTTCAAGAAAATAGACCTAAGAGCATAAATCTAAACAAGGAAACAAAACCTACCATATATGTAACTATCATGATTCATGAAGAAAACATGGTATGGTAGAAGAGAAACAACTAGAGATTGATAGATCATGGATCATGAAAAGAAAACACAGCAATTGACTACTAACATGATCATAGAAGATCCAAGGAGATCAGAATTCAAATCAGAAGTTAAACAAAGACTAGATCATGGTTTGATCATGATTCCTTCAAAAGCTTGCAATGATCATGGTTAAGATCATTGTTTTAGCCATTAATCCTTAGGATGATCATGATAGACAAGTCCAGAGATGTTTGCAACAGAGAATGCAGCATCTCCTATACTGTCTCAACTCAAAAAGGAAAGAAAAACAGAGATGGAGGAGAAGAAAAGAGTGTAGACATACCTTTGATGCAAAAGGAAGAGTTTTGACGAAGATCCGTCAAGAAAATCACCAAGGATGCAAGGGAGATGACTTGCAGAGATCTTTGGTTCGTTCCAAAGAGTTTGGAGGCAGCAAATACGAAGTAGACTCGAGATTGGACTTAAATAGAGCAAGCAAGACCTAATTGCCAAAGACAGCACCCATTGGTCGAGTGGATTGGTCGACTGGTCCAGTCGACCAATGCAGACAGCAATTCCAAAAAAGGGAATTGAAGACCCAGATCAAATCCAATCCTAAAGGGGTTTTGCACACATATCAAGTGACTTACCTAATAGGTAGAAATGCCTTCAAACCATGATAGAGAGCACTCCAAGTCCATCAACTAATCCGATCTTCATCAAGATTCAGTTTCCATAAATAGAACTTCATCATCAACTCTCATGGATTCAAAGCCAGACACCAAGTCCTCCACTGGGATGGCCCAAAGCTGACTTCTTACTTTACTTCGGGTCACTGGACCTACAAATAACAAGGTTTCTGGGTCAAGGTTAGGGCTGGGTTTTACACCAGAAACCCTTGGAGTTTGATGATGGTGCTCCATACTTGGATGCATTGTCAGTGTTTGTTAAGAAACTGCACCTTGAAGAGGGGAAGCTTATTTGAAGTACTTGATGCACTTCCGGTCTTGTTTTGAAGGTCTTTCTCTAATCTAGGCTTGTTAATTGACTTGTAGGAGAAAACCCAACTCAATTTAGATCATTCTAGCCCTTCAATTCCCTGGATCAAGCATGTTGTCCATGCTTGGTCGATTGAATTGGTCGTTTGGGCCAGTCGACCAAAGGATGCCTAAATCCAAGAATTTGATGCTTTTTGGATATTCTCTTCTCTACTTAAGTGAGCCTCATGTCTTGAACCCTATTTTACATTTTAAGCTTGTTGAGAACGAGGAGAGAGCTTCCCAAAGCACTTCCTTGGTAGTGGTGAAGATTATTCTATTCAAATCATTGCCTGCCTCTTGTCTCCATTAGCATCTACAAGGTATGATTTCTCTCTCTTACTCTCTATTCTACTCTATTCTCTTCCTCTTCTTGCTCTTGTAACCTTGAAGTTGATGTTGCAACCTTGCAACCATCACTTCAAGTGTTCATTCTGTCACATCCACCCAGCCGGTACCCTATCTGGCATACCCGAGTGTGTGATCCACAGTCCACAAGATCCAGTAGTTAGAGAAATCAACCTCCCACATTCACAACAATATAATCAAGAACAAGACTAAATCAATGTTAACAATATTATTCAACGAATCAAGGTAAAGTAACGAGATATTCATCAGAGTGCGGAAAAGATACCAATAGATATATAAATCAAAATTAGAGTGTGGTGGAATCTCACTCCACGAGTACAGCGGAATGTAGTTCGAAAATCAAATGGGATTTTAACTGATTCTAAAGACAAGAAAGAAAGATATAATCTAAACTAGAGTCTTTTCTACTTTATAAAGGATGTCCTCATAGACATAGACTTCATCGATGATGCTCAAACGCTCCCACTCCACAGTAGGGCTAATCTTGGTAACCAGAGTGATCACTCGAGGGATCCTCACAGTAATCTTCGTAGTCGCCAGCACTTTGCGTACGGTACGCTTCTTCATCTTGCGCTTCCTCATATTGCGCTTCATAGCCATCAAAACCTGTAGAATATTCTAACAAAGGATATTGTACAAAAAGGAGTGAGTTTCAAAGAAACTCAGCAAGGCAAGTTATTCCATAATAGCATAAATAACGTAGTATCACAACAAAGCATAAGATGATATGATATGAGGCAACAATGCATGTATGAGTCTAACTCTATGTATGCTGGTCTCTATAGGTAGACATGCTTTAAGTCATAGCACCATACTTCTTTGGGTAGGTCTCATCACACAATGCCGGCTGGTAGTGGGTCCTTCATCCATCTTGGACAATCCATGGTTAGGGGTTAAGTCACCTCTCTCTCACATCACCGTTTGGTCTAAGTATTGGCGCATGTCAAGGTAAAGCCTAGCCCAATACAAGTCTTCTACTTAGTCATATCAACTCAGATCCAGATACGTCCATTACTCCCTCTCTGGGATCCTTTCCGGTATCCTTCACACTAGAGTCAGCGTATCCGACTCTCTCAAATACGGACTCATCAACCCTATAGGTCATCCACATATAGTAAACGGGAAGCTCTCATGTCCTCTCACGGGTTGGTTACTGGTCTTGAACGCCCATGAGCCCAAGTTTATCCATATGCAACTCTACCCACAAATGGTCCCCACAATGTGATTCATGTCCCCTCATGGATATAACTCACCGGTCTTGAGCACCCATGAATCCCCATTGCTACCACGGGTCGTTCGGTCTCAATACCCTTCCGATTCGGGTCTGATATAACACGGGTATAACCTAGCCAAACACTGCTAGACAAGTCCTAGGTATGAAAACCAATAATCCGGGAAAACGTCAAAGGGCAACATTGGAAATATCCCATACTACTCCCAATGAGGTCCAAGGACAAAAATGTCAAAAGGACATTCCCCAATCCCAAATCATACCTAAGCAATCACAATCATAATTCAGTCATATCAGCCACGACAAATATCACATCATATGAAAGAGTATAATAAGACAAGATTAAATAAATAAGGAAACATACATGAGTAAGTATTCATACATAATCAAGTACATAAAGTAAATAAGGAAATAAGATCCTAATGTACTTGCAGCATTCATATCATAATAGAAACTAACATAACAGTAGCAAATCTAAGTAGTTCCCAAATTAGAAACTAAATCTATGCAAATCTATGTTAATATGGTAACAACTTTCCTTACCTTAAATAGATCTGAGAATATTCCGGATGAACAAGAGGATGAATCCAAAGTTAGCAAATAATCCCTAAAATAGCATCACACAATCATTAGGAAGTAGTCCTAAAAGAATAAGCATAATTCGAATCAAATCGGACGAAGAAAACAGATTCTGGCTTGCGGGTTGATTGGTGGGTAGCATTGGCCATCGACCAGGCGATCTGCCCAAGGGCAAATCCGAAAGTAAAAAGGGAATCTTGATCCGAAACCTATGCTACACAAACCAGAATGCGACGAAACTTGGAGGGATTGTCTAACACAGTAGTCTAAGCCTAGAAAGCATAATTTAGACATCAAACCACCATTAAAACATTACTTCCTAATTTAGAACCATAGTATCTATTTTGGTAAAATTCATAGTTTTCATTGGAAACATGCTATAGGAATGAAAGAGATGAACTAGAGATGATTAGATCTCATTCTAGTACAAGAACACAGTAGATCAGAGGTATGAATAATCATAGAGAAGCATCTATAATGCTAAAATGAATCAAAATAGGAAATATTATCATAGATTAAGAAGAAATCATAAGAATCATGTTAAGAATGAATGAGATGATCATAGTACAAGAGAATGAAAAGAGATTGTAAAGATATGACTACAAGGTTGTAGCATCTTCATCATAATCTCAGTTCAGAGATGAGAGTGATCATAGAAAGAATAAATCATTTACATAAAAGATAGAATACTAACCTTTAATTGAAGAACAAGAGAGAGAGTTTGCAAGATTGCAAGATTAGGTCTTCTTCTTCACTCTTGGAGGCTTGGAGATGGTTTCCCTTCGTTCTCTAGGCGTTATGGAGGCTAGGGATACTAAAATCACGAAGTCATGGGGTATATATAGCAAGATTCTCAAAACAGAAGATTCTGTTCGAGTTCAAAGAACTCGGGTCGATTGGCTGGGTAGCATTGAGCACTTGACCCAAGCACTCGACCCTGGCTGACAGCAAAGCCAAAAATAGGGATTTGGGGGTCTTCCACTACTCGGAATCAAACGAAAATTTAAACACATATTCTATAACATACCTAGCATGGAAAAATGGCTTTAAATCATATCCCACCAAGCTCTAAGGTCATCAACTAATCTTCTCTTCATCAAGGTGCAGTCTCTTCTCTATATCCAACACTGACTTCAAGTATGGGGCATCATCTTAAATCTCCATAGGTTCGGAGTCGAACACTATATCATCTACCAATATGGCCCATAGTTGACTTTCACTTCTATTTCGGGTCTTCGGACCTACAATCAAAGAGTATCCGGGTTAAGGTTAGGGCCGGGTTTCACACATTCTTTGCTAATGCATGATCTCATTCTATTTCTACCTATGCTATGCTCTCATTTTGATTCTTGCATATGCATTTCCATGATTTTCTTCTTAACTTCTTGTATTCTTGTCCTAAACTAAAGTATGAAGTATGCTAAGTCTATTTTCTATGCTAGCATATGATCCTAATCCATTGCTTATGAATTCCCCTAGCTAATTCCTTCATTTCCTTTGCAATTTCATTTGATTTCAATTGATGCTATGATTCTTGTATTTAAAACTTAGGGTTTTAATTTGGGGATTCCTAATTAGACCAGTAGATTATGCAAATTACTTGTTAGATAGTGTTCTTATATTGTTACAATCAATCCCTCCAAGTTTCAGATCGATCCAAGCCTCGGAAGCTAGGTTTCGGATAAAAAATCACTATTCAGCCCCGCACTATTTACTTGGTCGACTTCTTCGTCGACTGACCAAGTCAGTCCACCAATCTATTGCTGAATTCTGTATTTCCCAGATTTGACCCGTTTGACCTCCGATTTTCCTGATTTCTTCTCTAATCTTTCATTTATGTTTGTCTAAGGTCTTATTACTATCTTTGGATCATTCTTCTGTGACCTTTGGATTAGCATCACATCGACCCAAGGTAAGGATAGTTATCCCCATATAACATAGACTGTGATTATTACATTGATGTTGACAACTTAGTAGGCTTAGCTTATTGGTTGTATCTAGACATCACATGACTGTTGTATTTACTTTAGAACAGTAGTAATATGTTTACAACTCTTGCTTATCATGATTATTAATTCTTGTCAATTTCATATATGATTGATCATGTGATGTTATGACTTATCTTTCAATATGATGAAGTATCATGTATGTATGATATGGTGAAATTGAGAATGTGATCAGATAAGTATGATTTGGGATTGGGGAATGTCCTTTTGACAATTTTGTCCTTGGACATCGGAGGGAATAGTATGGGATGTTCTCTGAAGATGCCCATCGACAATTTCCCGGATTATTGGATGTCATCTATAAGACTTCTCTAGATGTGTTGGCTAGGACATCCTTGTTGTATCAGACCCGAATCGGAATGGTATTGAGACCGAACGACCCGTGGTAGTAATGTGGGTTTATGGGCACTCAAGACCGGTAACCAACCCGTCTAAGGACATAGATCACATTACGGATACTCGTTGAGGCCATTTATTGGTAGGGTTGCAAATAGCTAGACTTGGGCTCACGGGCGCACAAGACCGGTAACCAACCCGTGAGTGGACGTGAGAGCTTCCCGTTTACTATTTGTGGATGACCAATAGGGTTGATGAGTCCGTAGTTCGAGCTGGTTGGTGCCATAGGATACATGACTCTAATGTGAAGGATACCGAACCGAGTTGGTTGTAGCCATAGGGGAAGTATCTGGATCTGACATGATACGACTGAGTAGATGACTTGCATTGGGCTAGGCTTTGCTGTGACATGCACCAATACTTATACCAATGGTGATGTGAGAGAGCGGTGACTCAAACCCTAGCCATGGATTGTCCCGAGGGATGCAGGACCCAATTGCCACCGGAGAACCCAAGATACTGAGATGGTTGAGGGAAGAGTGATTTGAGACCTACCCAAAGAAGTATGGTGCTATGACTTAAAGCATGTCTACCATAGAGACTAGCATATATAGATTTAGTTTCATACTTGCATCTTTTGTTTCATATCATCTTGCATCATGCTATGCTTTGTATCATGTATCTGTGTTATTATGGAATAACTGCCTTGCTGAGTTCTTTTGAACTCACTCCTTTTTGCAACATCTTTTGTTAGACTTATCTGCAGGTACTACTACTGTTGACTATGATGGTCAACACTATGAAAACCAAATTGATGACTCATACACAACTGATTATGGTGACTACGTTGGTGAAGACTATCAGTACGAGACTTATACTTATCAAGAGCGGATTCGACCTTGTCTAGTTTCATATGATTATATTATTGAGGAAACATTGTATAAGTTAGAAGAAACTATAACTTAGTTGCTTACCTTTTTCTTTCCCTTCTTTTGAGAACTGGTTGTAACATTTACTTTATTTCGATCTACCTTCGCTGTTGTTGTAAAATGAGTTTCCCCCTTCATTTCGTACTTTACTATTTATTCTATTGGTATCATTTTCGTACTCTGGTGTTCTTTTGTGATCCTTCTATGATCATTTCTTGACTTTTATTATTAAATTACTTGAATACAAAGATTTTTTCTTGCTTTTTTATTATATTATTGTGCTAAGTGGTTATGATCGTTCATAAACTGGATCGTCGGGACCATGGATCACTTCCTCGGGTAATCCAGATAGGGTGCCCCCTGGGTGGATTTTGTGGGATGTGACAATATCATTGGAAGACATGGTGTTTGACCCAGAACCCATGGAGATTGATGATGGTGTCCCGTACTTGGAGACTTTGATGGAATTGGAAAAGAGACTACACCTTGATGAAGAGAAGCATGATTGATGATCTTAGAGCATGGTTGGACATGATTTGAAGGCATTCCTCTATGCTAGGTGAGTTGTAGGTTAAGTTGTGAGAAGCCCATCTGATTTTGATAAGACTTGGACCTTCATTTCCTTGACTTAGGCTTTGCTGATAGCCTGGGTTGACTGCTTGAGTTGACTGGGCCAATCGACCCAGCCAATCAACCCACAGTGACAGAATCGGTCTAAGATCCTTTGTTTAGGTTTTTGATGCTCTATATAATAGAACTTCGTATTTCTTAGCCTCCTTTGTTTCAAAAACCCTCAGAGAATGTGGAGAACTCCTCTCAAAGCCTCTCCTTGGTGTTGGTGAAGAACTCTTGCAAATTCTCAAGTTCCTCTTTGTTTCTTCAATCAAAGGTTAGTAATCTCTTTTACATGATATCAATCTACTCTTACTATGATCTATTCTCTGTACTGAGATTATGAAGAAGGTATTGCATCCTTACAATTATCTTTTATACAATCTCCATTCATTCTTATGGTGTTATGATCTTCATACTTGAACTTAACCATAATCCTTATGATTTCTTCATGAAACTATGATCATACTCATGATTTGATTTCTCTACCATGATTGATACATCTTCATGATTATTCTTATCCTTGATCTACTACTTTAATCTACTAAAATGAGATCTTATCATTTTTAGTTCTTATCTTGAGTTCATAGCTTGTTTTCATTGAAAACTATGATTTTCACTAAATTAGAAAATCATGTTTTCAAATTAGTAAGTATTGGATTTGATCATTGTTTGGTGTCTAATCTATGCTAGTTAGTCTTAGATTACTGTTTTAGAGGGTCCCTTCAAGTTTCGTAGTGTTTCGAGTCTTGTAGAATGAGTTTCGGATAAAAAATCAGATTTCTGTTGTGTACTGTTCATTGGGTCAATTGCCTAGGTCGACTAGACCAATCAACCTAGCCAATCTTCCCAGGATGGCAGCAAGGGGTTTCTTCATCCGTCTTGATTCGTTTGATGTCAATTCTTTTAGAATTGTCTCCTAATGACTTTATAATGCTTGTTTAGGGTTTGTTTGCTAACTTTGGATCCATTCTCTTGTTCACCTGGAATATCTTCGATGCTAATTAAGGTAAGGATAGTGGTTTCCATACTAACATAGATTACGTGAGTCTTAGTTTCTATTTTGGGAATTTCATAGATTCACTACCATTCTTATACTTTCTTAATATGATGCTACCGCTGTAAGTACTTCAAGTACAATAGTACTTTGTTCATGTATCACTTTGTTACTTAAATCATGAATAATTACTTATCCTTGTCATTTACATATGCAATTGATCATTTTTATATGTATCTTTCTATATGATGAGATATCAGTTGTATATGTTATGATTGAATTGGGAATGTGATTGATTAGGTATGATTTGGGATTGGGGAATGTCCTTTTGACATTTCTGTCCTTGGACATCAGTGGAAATAATATGGGATATTTCAAATGGTGCCCTTTGACGCTTTCTCGGATTATTGGTTGTCATACCTAGGGCTTGTCTAGCGATGTTTGGCTAGCATGTCTGTGAAACCCAGCCCTAACCTTGACCCGAAAACCCTGTTGTTTGTAGGTCTGACAACCCGAAGTAAGGCAAGAAGTCAGCCATGGGCCATTCCAGTGGAAGACTTGGTGGCTGGCTTAGAATCCATGAGAGTTGATGACAGTGTTCCATTTATGGAAACTGCACCCTGATGAAGATGGAATTAGTTGATAGACTTGGAGTATTCTCTGGCTTGGTTCGAAGGCATTTCTACCTACTAGGTAAGTCACTTAATGTGTGTGTAAAACCCCTTTATGTTTGGATTTGATCTGAGCCTTCATTTCCCTGTTTTGGACTTGCTGTCTTGATTGGTCGACTCATTGGTCGACTAGGCCAGTCGACCAATCAATCGACCAATGGGATCTGATTTGCTGATTAGGTCTTTGCTTGCTCTATTTAAGCCCAATCTCGAATCTACTTCGTATTTTTTGTCTCCAAACTCTTTGGAATGTAGCAGAGCCCTCTGCAAGTCATCTCCTTTGCATCCTTGGTGATTTTCTTGACGGATCTTCGTCAAATCTCATGCTTTTACACAAAAAGGTATGTGATCATCCTCTTCTATGTTTCATCTTGAATTCTCCATTACTTTTCTTTCCTTTTCTGATTGAGGATAATAGAGATGATGTTGTATCTCTGTTCTCTTTACTCATTCCCTCTCTTTTCCTAAGGATCTAAAGCTTGGTGGATGATCTTCATCAAGATCATCACTCGCTTTTGAAGGAAAGCATGTATTCATTCTCTTTCCTTATTTAGATTGATGTTCTTCAGTCTTAGATCTATTTTCCTTGAAGATCTATGCATGCTTTTCATGATTTCTTTATCACATTA
The DNA here is from genome assembly GCF_041222555.1 of Hakea prostrata. NCBI lineage: Eukaryota > Viridiplantae > Streptophyta > Magnoliopsida > Proteales > Proteaceae > Hakea > Hakea prostrata. The sequence continues at coordinate 34,410,803 of NC_142601.1, read as the reverse complement.
GTGATCCATCATCTTATTGTTTCTTGTCCATGATTTTTACTATGAATTCTTCAAGAACCATGATTGATCTAATTATGGTAACTTTTTGTTTCCTAATTTGTAACTTGAAGACTTGATATGATTAGAGTTTTGAAGTCCTCTATATACTAGTATTGTCACACCCCACCCGCCGGTCTCGGTTACCCGCCCGACAACCCGTGGGTGCGATCCGTCACAAGATCCAAGGTTTTAGTCTATCAACAATATTTAAGACAAACAAAGATAATCAAGAGCAAAGACTATTCAATAACTGAATTAAATGAATTACAAGAGTCCAAAATACTCCAATAAATAATAAAGGAAAGAAATAATGAATAAAAATGATTAACAGTTCAGCGGAAGTAAACAAAAGAGTTATATCAATTTCTTCCCAGTTTCCTTTTCTAAATCTAAAAAGTGTTTCTCATGAATCTCAAGGTAAGGTGTTCTCCAATTCAACTCTATTCGCCGAGCGAACTTTCTGACCACCTTCCGTCTCTGACCATCAATAGGTGCGATAAGCGCACTCCTTGCAGCTGCAGGAGCTCCCGCACATGCTATTTCCATCTCCCACTGACGATGCCACATCTTCTTCATATGGAATGGTTCCTTCATAGGAAACCAGTCCATCTTCCTGTATAATTCCTTCTTCTATGCAGGCTAATAAACAAATACAAAATAAAGACGTGAGTTCTAAAGAACTCAATAAGAAACAATCACAAATCCGATCAATTATCCAACAAATGTCAAGATGTACAAATAATAAGAATGAATGCAAAATATGAATGATACTATGATTTCTAACTATGCAGGTCTCTAATAGTTGACATGCTTTAAGTTATACACCAGCCCTCCTCTAGGTAAGTCTCATCACTCTGATCTGGCAAGGACTGGCTACCTCTGTAGGGATCCTAGGAAAAAGGGAAAGTCCACACCTGGCTCTCATTTCCATGGTCAGGGTTAAGTCAACACTCTCTCACCACGACCATTGGTAATGAGTACTAGCGCATGTCAGGGTTTCTAATCCAATGCAAGGTCATACTGGTTACATGTCTACATGAAGTCCAGATACATCCCCTATGGCACCAACCAACTCGGTTCAGTATCCTTCGCAACCTAGGAGAGAGAATCCTCACGGACTGACTACCGCTGTTGGACTCCACTCCTTAACCCTATGGTCATCTACATATTATTGGGGCGGATGCTCTCATGATTCCTCACGACACCCGGTCCGATCCTTGGACATCCATGAGCCCAACCCTAACATATGCAACCCTACCATTTATATGACTAACAGTGGACCACAATGTCACATCACTTGTCATCACGGGTCACTCGGTTTCAATCCCCCCTACTTGAAAGGGTAGTAGCATGTGGGGTACCTAACCATGCAATTCTAGACTCTACCTAATAATGCCATCAAATAGTAAAGACAGTGTTGGAGACATCAGCAGGCATGTGTCCCATTCCACAACCTTCTGATATCCCTAGCTAAGATATCCCAAAAATAGATACCTCATTCATCAGAACCATATACCAACTATCATGAATACATAACATTCATAATCAGCACAGTATGTATGTAAGTAAGACAAACAGCAGTAAAGTAATATGATTTATATTTAAGACATAAGAACAACAGCATATATAAAGAAATATGATTTCAAATAGACACAAGATTAACATAATTACAAGTCTATTCAAGAGATAGGATGAATTGTCCTTACCTGCATATAAGTAAAACTGTCCGTAAAATGAATTCCGTTAACTATTATATGACTTTTCTTTCAAACAGTGAATACCTATACACAGTGTTACAATATTATATAAGTTAAATGAATCAATTTGAATCAGAACCAAAAGTCATTTGGTCTCTATTTACCAGCCAGTCGCTTGGGCCGGTCGCTTAGGTTGAGCGACCGCCACTAGTGACCGCCCCAAAAACAATGAGTTTCAATCCGAAACTCAGGCTTCTGATTACTCGTTTTCCATCCGGATTTTGAGTAATCATGACCTAAGTCTCAAATCTAATACTCCCTAAGCCAAATGGTGAAGGAAATCCTACTAATTACCATCATTGAGTTACCCAGAACTCTCCCCTTGACTGGATTATCCTTCTCACGAAAACAGGGTTCCATTTACGGGTAATTCATCTCAAGTAGATTGGAAAGAGAGTCACAATGATCAAAGGGGGTAACCACAAAGACGAGGGGATGGGTTAACACTAATTTAACGGACAAAGAGAGTAAAGAACAAAGCATTAATTCATTACCTCACGTCAGAAAGCCAGAAAAAGAGAAGGACTAATCTCCTAGTCACTGCAAGCACTCCAGAGTCTCTTTCGGAACTTCCCCGCAGCTGTCTAACCTCCAAATTTAGCAATCACGAATAAAATATTCGTTACTTAGACGAGGGTTGCCTTTTATAGAAGTCAGGGGGCAAAATAGGGTAAAATTCCTGAAAACAGACCGGACGGTTGCTCCAGGCAGTCGCTTGGTTTAATCGACCGCCACTAGCAACCGCCCCCATGTAATTTTCCATACAAGGGTTCTTTTGCTAAGGGGTTGATACCCAAGGCCAACCTAACCCTAAAGAAGAGATGGGGGAGATCTTACCTTCATTTCGGACATCTCCGAACAACACTTGACTTCCAAAATTCCAACAACCAAGCAAGGCAGGCTCTTCAGACAAAGGAACCAGATCCATGGGTTCAGGGTATGGATCATGGACTTCAATCTGGACACTCCACAAATTCACCCGACTAGACCTTCGGGTTCTCAGACCTGAAATACGGATCTCGGGTTAGAAATATGGGGGTTGTTAAAAGTATACTGTCATTGTAGTTTTCCCCTTGTTTGGTACCCTTTTGAACCACCAAATTTGGTTTTACATTCAAAAATCTCTGATTTTGAAGGCCACTGTCTCTATTGGTCGACTAAGGCAGCAGACCAATCAATCGACCAATGAGGACAGCAACCTCATATTTGGTCTATTTTGGATGATTTGGTTTCTTTCCTTCTAGGTATCTTTCCTAATATTTTATATGTACTTGTTTAGGACCTTCTTTCCAAGTTTAGTCAAGGTCTTAATTGATTCCCTAAGATCCTTTGCGAGTTATATAAGGTAAGGATGGTTATTTCCTTAATTACATAGATTGCACGAATCTATTTTCTATATTTGAATATTTGATTTATTTCCTTAATTAGATTCTTACACTGATATACTACTGATGCAACTACTTTGAATTACAGAGCATTACTTGTTTATGTTAATTGATTCATGTATGATTTATTTACCAGTTATATACAAGTTAGATGTTGTAATTGATTTCTTTCCATAAAAGAAGTTACCATATATGTGATTTTATGGATTTATGTTTGTGAATGATTAAGTATGGTTTGGAAAGGAGAGGTGTCCTTTTGACACTTCTATCCTTGGACAACTACGGGAATATTATGGGATGTTTCCGGAGATTCCCTTAGGACACCTTCCTAAACTGTTGGATGACATATTTAGGACTGTCTAGTAGTGTTTGGCTAGGATGTCCCGTTATGTCAAACCCTAATCGTAGGAGTATTGAGACCGAACGACCCGTGGTAGCAATGGGATTCATGGGCGCTCAAGACCGGTAACCAATCCGTGAGAGGATAAGAATCACATTGTGGGGACCATTTGTTGGTAGGGTTGCATATGGATAGACTTGGGCTCACGGGTGCTCAAGACCGGTAACCAACCCGTGAGGGGACGTGAGAGCTTCCTGTTTACCATATGTGGATAACCAATAGGGTTGATGAGTCCGTAGTCAGGGACTATGAGGACTCTAATGTGAAGGATACAGGAAAGGATCGCTAGGGGCAAGGAATGGACGTATTTGGATCTGTTTAGATGTAACTAAGTAGGAGACTTGCATTTGGCTAGGCTTTGGCCCTGACATGCGCCAGTACTTAGACCAATGGTGATGTGAGAAAGTGGTGACTTAACCCCCAGCCATGGAATGTCCCGAGGGATGCCGGACCCACTACCAAAAGGCGTTGTGTGATGAGACCTTCCTAAAGAAGTACGGTGCTATGACTTAAAGCATGTCTGCCAATAGAGACTAGAATACATAGAGTTAGAAACATAATGCATCATGTGTTTCATATAGCATCATACATTGCTTTGAATTCTTTCTATTTATGTTCTTATGGATTAACTACCTTACTGGGTTTCATTGAAACTCAGTCCTTTTTGTACAATATCTTTTGTTAGATTACTCTACAGGTACTGATGACTATGAAGGTCAATATGAGGAAGCGCAAACTGAAGAGGCGTACTTCACGCAAGGTGCTGGCAACCATGAAGATTACATTGAGGATTCCTCAAGTGGTCTTACTTGTTACCAGGATTAGCCCTACTGTGGAGTGGGAACGTCTGAGCGTCGCTAATGAAGTCTATGTTTATGAAGACGTTCTCTATAAAGTAGAATAGACTTTAGTGTAATTTGTTATATCTTTCTTTCTTATCTTAGAACCAGATGTAATCTTTCTTTTGACTTGCGATCTACTTTCCGCTGTTTGTGGAGTGAGATTCTGCCTCACTTTACTTATTGATCTAGACATTTTGATTGTCTTTCATACTCTGATGATATGTGATTTATTCTTTCCTTATTTGGATCTTTTGTTTATCTTTTACACATTGATTATTTATGTTCACGATTATGTTATTGTCTATGTGGGAGGTTGATTACCTCGATACTTGATCTACGGGGCTTTGGATCACACACTCATGTATGCCAGGTAGGGTACCAGCTGCGCATCGAAGAAGATTGAATTAGTTGAAGCACCTATTGAACCCCCGTGCTCAATCCGAAGGTATTTCTTGAAACTAGACTAGTTGATTGACTTGTAGGAGAAAATCCAACTCAATTCGGATCAGTCTGGCCTTCCAAATCCATGTTCTAAGGTTGCTGTCAGCCTTGGTCGACTGACCAGTCGACCAGCCAGTCGCCCACTGTTATGAAATTCGAAAATCAAAAAAATGCTTACCATTTTGACCCTACCTTTTTGGAACTCGTGAATGAAGGTCTACCCTTATCATTGGCACACTAGAGAACGAGGAGTGACATTCCCTAGGCCATCTCTTGGTGTTTGTGAAGATCTTTGGCTCCAATCATTGGTTTTCCATCTCAATCATCACTTCAAGGTATGAATTCTCTTATTCTTCTTCTAATCTATTCAATCTCTTATTAATTTATAATCTTTGGACCATGGTTGAAGTGCTGCAACCTTGCAAACGCTTGGCCATGAGCTCCCCTTTCATTTCCACCAACCTCAATTCATTCTTGCTATGATTATGTTCACCTACATTACAATCCCATGATTCCTTTCATTTCAACTTATTCTTTAATCCAACTGAGGTATAGATGTATGCTAGGTTTGAATTACTACTGATTCATGATTTAAATTTAGTTTTTTTTTTTTTTGGTAAACGATTTAAATTTAGTTCTTATCATCCCCTTAATTGATTTCCCATCAATTCTTGCTATTGCAATCAATTCCAATTCAATACTTGATGTTTCGCATATAGAACATAGGGTTTCAATTTGGGTATTCACAATTGGACCGTTGGATTGTGATAATATTTGGTGTGTAGTGTCCCCATATTGCCATAATCATGCCCTCTAAGTTTCATGTCGATCGGAGCACCAGAAGATTAGTTTCGGGCCAAATCCCCAATTCTGCCCGTTACTGTTTGCTTTGGTCGACTGACAGTTGATCAGCCTGTCGACCAAGATATGACAGCAACTCTGTCTTTGGCCGAATTGCTTCGTTTGACCTATGATTCGATTGATCTCTTCTCTAATGTTGATTATATGTTGTCTATGGTACAAACACTGACTTTTGGGCTATTCTTGGTGACTCTTGATTTTATTTCCGACTTGATTAAGGTAAGGACGGTCGTTATCTCAAGTACGTTGATTATGCAAATCCAATCTACTTTGGAAATTTAGTAGATATACTTTATATGTGTACTCCTTAGCTATGTATGACTATTGTATGCATTTTATATCAGTAATAGTATGTTACATGTCATTCAGAATATAATGCTTAATTATTCTTAATGATTACGTATATGATTAATCATTTTATATTATGCCTTTGTTTATGTAATGAATTATTGATCATGTATGATATGATGAGATTGAGCTTGTGAATGACTAAGTATGACTTGGGATTGGGAAGTATCCTACCGACACTTCTGTCCTTGGACATCGGAGGGAATAGTATGGGATGGTCTCTGAAGGTGTCCATCGACACTCCCCCGAGTTATTGGATGACATGCATAGGATTGTCTAGATGTATGGCTAGGACTATCCTTGTTGTATCAGACCCAAATCGGAAGGGTATTGAGACCGAACGACCTGTGGTAGGGTATGTTTTGATGGGTGCTCAAGACCGGTAACCACCCCATTAGAGGACATAAACCATACTGCGGATACCCAAAAGGGGCCATTTATTGGTAGGGTTGCAAATGGATAGACTTGGGCTCACGGGCTGTCACATCCTCCCAGCCGGTACCCTAACTGGCATACCCGAGAGTGTGATCCACAGCCCCGAAGATCAAGTATCGAGGAAATCATCCTCCCACATGCAATAACATAATCATGAACAGAAATAAATCAAGGTTTAATATTATAAACAAGGTTCAAAACAAGAAATGAACAATCAGAATAATCAGAGTGCGGAAAGATACCAGATATCCAATGATATCAAAAAAGGAGTGACGTGAGGCGGAAACTCACTTTACCAAAATAGCGGAACGTAGTATAAAAATCAAAAGGGATTACAACTGCAACAAATGTACTAAGAAATAAACTAAGATCAAGCGTCTTCAAGTTTATAGATAACGTCTTCATAAGTATGGACTTCATCAATCCAATGAATCCATTCTAACTCTATGTCGTTCTCAAAAGTAGTACGCAGCTTGATCCGCCGAGGGATCATCAAAGTAATCTTGATCGTTGCCAGCACTTTGCGTGTAATACGCTTCATCAGCTTGTGCTTCGCTGTACTGCTTATCATAGTATTCAGCACTGCTGCAGAATAATCTAACAAAAAGAAATATACAACGAGAATGAGTTTCAAGAAACTCGGTAAGGTAGTTAATCCATAACATCATAGATAACATGTGGCAAAACATAACATGATGCAATGCAGTATGAAACAAGTAATGTATGTATGCATCTAACTCTATGTATGCTGGTCTCTATGGCAGACATGCTTTAAGTCATAGCACTGTACTTCTTTGGGAATGTCCGCTCACATCCTCAACCATTTAAGATATCTTGGATTCTCTCACGGATCATTTCACCGGTCTTGAGCAGCCGGTTGGTAATGGGTCCTTCATCCCTCAGGACAAACCATGGCGGGGGTTAAGTCAACACACTCTCTCACAACCATTTGGCATAAGTCTTTGGCGCATGTCGGGAGAAAAGCCTAACCCAATGCAAGTCATCTACTCAGTTACATCAACTCAGGTCCAGATACTTCCATTCCTCGCCCCGGGTGATCCTTTCCGGTATCCTTTCCACTAGAGTCACGGATATTACTCACCGGACTCATCAACCCTATTGGTTATCCACATATGGTAAACGGGAAGCTCTCATGTCCCCTCACGGATCATTTCACCGGTCTTGAGCGCCAATGAGCCCAAGTCTAGCCATATGCAACCCTCCAATAAATGGCCCCCACAATGTGATTCCCGTCCTCTCACGGATCATTTCACCGGTCTTGAGCGCCCGTGAATCCCCATTGCTACCACGGGTCGTTCGGTCTCAATACCCTTCCGAATCGGGTCTGATATAACAGGGGTATATCCTAGCCAAACACTACTAGACATCCCTAGGTATGACAACCATTGATTCGGGAAAGTGTCGATGGGCAACCCCGGAAACATCGCATACTATTTCCGATAATGTCCAAGGACAGAAGTGTCAAAAGGACACTTCCCAATCCCAAACCAAACTTAAGCAAACACATTCTCAGATCAGTCATGACATACACAACCAATAGTTCATCATATAAAAGAGAATGTAAAAGCAACATCGGATTAAGCAGTAATAAGTAATTCATATAACATAAATAATAAAAAAAATGATATAAACAAGTGCTACTGTTCCCACAGTAGGAGATCAGAATTAAATTATAATAACAGTAGGTAATCTCATAGCTCCACAAAGTAGAAACCAGAGAACAAGCAATCTATGTAGTTAAGGAATCAACTGTCCTTACCTTCTAACTTGAATGGAATCTTAAAGAATCAAGTATGATCTTGACTAAACCTGAGAAGACAATCCTAAACAAGTGCACACAACATGTTAGGAAAGATGCATAAAGGAAAATATCATAAATCAATCGAAACAGACCAAGATTGAGGTTGCTGTACTCATTGGTCGATTGATTGGTTTGCTGGACCAGTCGACCAATGAGTCGACCAATGCAGACAGTGGCCTGCAAGAATCCGGATTTTGAATCCAGAACCGAATTCGATGGTTCAAAAGGGTACAATTAAGAGGGGAATTATCATGGTAGTATTCTAGGGTATAGAGGATATCAAATCATAACTCAAAACAGTTCTCAAGTTACAATCTAGAAATCATGAGGTTAACCTGATTAGGGTTATCATAGGTTAGGAGGGGGAAAAAATAGAAAGATTAAAGATAATGAACTAGGATATGAAAGAATTCAGATCTAGTAAAGGAAACATAATAATTGGGTTACCATGATTAAACTAGAGGTTCTTGATCTTACCCAAGAGTTAGGGTTTTACCCTTTTTGGTTCCCTTGGAAAATAATTGTGAGATCTGGATGAAGGGAGATAAATTGTTAGCCAAGAATAACAAGAAGGGTCATTCAATGATGAAGTTTAGGTTAACACAATATTACTCAAGAAGATTTTCCTTCACAAGGGAGGTTACAAAAGTTCTCCAGACAATCACACAGATTAGAGTTTCAAAGAATTAGGGTTAGGGTTTTCAAGAATTCAATAGGTAGGGTTTAAGTTAATGATGATGATCATGAGTCTTACAGAATATGGTGAGATCAGAGAATTGATGATTACAAGAATGCTTCATCACCTTTCTGATCTCAGTGAAAACAGAATAAAAGAAAGAAAATCAGAGATAGAAGAGAGAGTGATTGATATCATACCTTTGTCGTAGAAAGATGAAGAATTCTTCAAGTCTTTGAAAAAGATCACCAAAGAATGCAAAGGAATGGGTTAGATTAGGGTTCTAACTCGTTCCAAAGGCTTAGGAGGCAGAGGAGGCGGAGTATTCCCGAGATTAGACTTAAATAGAAGTGACAGGATTCAAATTTCAAAAACATAATCAATTGGTCGATTGATTGGTCGATTGGTCCAATCGACCAATGAGTCGACCAATCAAGACAACAACTTCAAAACAGGGAATTGAAGGCTCAGATCAAGTCCAAACATCAAGGGGTTTTGCACACCTCTAGAGTGACATACCTAGGAGTTAGAAATGCCTTTGAATCAATACAGAGACCACTCCAAGACCATCAACTAATCCAATCTTCATCAGGGTGCAGTTTCCACCATTGGGACACTAGCATCAACTGTCACGCCCTCCCAGCCGGTACCCTATCTGGCATACCCGAGAGTGTGATCCACAGCCCGAAGATCAGGTATCGAGTGATCAACCTCCCACATAAACAATAACATAATCATGAACAATCATAATAAAAGTGCGGAAGATAAATCATAGATCCAATAAAGAAAGAATGAATCATAAATGAATCAGAATAGTAGATATAATCAGAGTATCAAACAGATAAGTAAAGTGAGGCAAAAATCCCACTTTACAACCAGCGGAAAAGTAGCTCTAAAGAGAATAAACTAAATAAAATCTAATCCCAGTAGCTAGTACATTGGGTAACTAAATTGTTCTCCACTTTATAGACAACATCCTTGTAAGTGTAAATCTCATAAATGGCACAAGGACGCTTCCACTCAATGGTCGGACTAAGCATCGTACGGAGCATAATCACTCGCGGGATCTTCAGAGTAATTGTGGTAACCGCAATCACCTTCCTGGAGATATGCCTCTTCGCCTTGCGCTTCTTCATAGGGACCGTCATAGTACTCGATACACTGCAGGATAGTCTAACAACATTGTACAATAAAGGAATGAGTTTCTAAGAAACTCGAATAAGGCGATTAAAAATCCATAATAACATAAATGGCGGGATTCCGTGAACAAACATAAATGCAATATGATATGAGACAAGCAATGAATGAATGAATCTAACTCTATGTATGCTGGTCTCTATTGGCAGACATGCTTTAAGTCATAACACCGTACTTCTTTAGGAAGGTTGTCACGCCCTCCCAGCCGGTACCCTATCCGGCAATCCCCCCCGGGGGGGCCCCCCCCCCCAAAACCACGCATCGAGTGATCAACCTCCCACATAAACAATAACATAATCATGAACAATCATAACATGAGTGCGGAAGATAAATCATAGATTCAATAAAGAAAGAATGAATCATAACTGAATCAGAATAATAGATATAATCAGAGTATCAAACAGATAAGTAAAGTGAAGCAAAAATCCCACTTTACATCCAGTGGAAAAGTAGCTCTAAAAGAATAAACTAGACAAAACCTAATCCCAGTAACAAGTACATTGGGTAACTAAATTGTTCTCCACTTTATAGACAACATCCTTGTAAGTGTAAATCTCATAAATAGCACAAGGACGCTTCCACTCAATGGTCGGACTAAGCATCGTACGGAGCATAACCACTCGTGGGATCTTCGGAGTAATTGTGGTAACCGCAATCACCTTCCTGGAGATATGCCTCTTCGCCTTGCGCTTCTTCATAGGGACCGTCATAGTACTCGTGACTGCAGGATAGTCTAACAACATTGTACAATAAAGGAATGAGTTTCAAAGAAACTCAGGAAAAGCGATTAAAATCCATAATAACATAAATGGCAGAATTCCAGAACAAACATAAATGCAATATGATATGAGACAAACAATGAATGAATGAATCTAACTCTATGTATGCTGGTCTCTATTGGCAGACATGCTTTAAGCCATAGCACCGTACTTCTTTAGGAAAGTCCACTCACATCCTCAACCATTTAAGATATCTTGGATTCTCTCACGGATCATTTCACCGGTCTTGAGCAGCCGTTTGGTAATGGGTCCTTCATCCCTCAGGACAAACCTTGGCAGGGGGTTAAGTCAACACACTCTCTCACAACCATTTGGTATAAGTATCTTGGCGCATGTCGGGGTAAAACCTAGCCAAATGCAAGTCTTCTACTTAGTTACATCAAGTCGAGATCCAGATACTTCCATTCCTCGTCCCCGACGATCCTTTCCGGTATCCTTCACACTAGAGTCAGCGTATCCTATGGCACCAACCAACTCGGACTACGGACTCATCAACCCTATTGATCATCCACATATGGTAAACGGGAAGCTCTCACGTCCTCTCACGGGTTGGTTACCGGTCTTAAGCGCCCGTGAGCCCAAGTCTAACCATATGCAACCCTACCAATAAATGGCCCTCATAATGTGATTCCTGTCCTCTCACGGGTTGGTTACCGGTCTTGAGCGCCCATGTAACCCCATTGCTACCACGGGTCGTTCGGTCTCAATACCCCTCCGATTAGGGTCTGACATAACAGGACATCCTAGCCAAACACTACTAGACAATCCTAGATATGTCATCCAACAGTTTAGGAAGGTGTCCAGAGGGCATCTCCGGAAACATCCCATAATATTCCCGTAGTAGTCCAAGGACAGAAGTGTCGAAAGGACACCTCTCCTTTCCAAACCATACGTAAGCATACACATGCATCAATCCATATCATCACATATATGGTAACTTCATATATGGAAAGAAATCAGTAATTACAATCACTTGTATAACATCGGTAAGTAAATCATACATGAATCAATTTAATATGAATAAGTAATGCTACTGTAATCAAAGTTATGCAACAGTAGTATATCATTGTAAGAATCTAATTTAGGAAACATATTAATGATATTCAAATATAGAAACTATATTCATGCTATCTATGTAATTAAGGAAATAACCATCCTTACCTTTTATAACTCGCAAGGAATCCTAAGAAATCAAGTAAGATCTTGGCAAACTTGAGAAGAAGGTCCTAAAGAAGTATATACAACATATTAGGAAAGATCCCTAACAGCAAAGATATCAAAACATCCGAAACGGACCAAATCTGGAGTTGCTTGTACTCATTGGTCGAGTGGATTGGTCGAGTGGTCCATCGACCAATCAGTCGACCAATGCAGACGATAGCCTATAAAATCGAGTTTTAAGATATGAAATCCGAATTTGGTGGTTCAAAAGGATACTAATCAAGGGGTAGACTACATCAGTAGTATTCTAACATATAGGGGACCTCAAAACACTAATCAAATCAAGGTATCAAGATCCAAATTAGGAAACAAAAAGTTACCATAATTAACTCAAACATGGATCTTGATGAATTTGAAATAGAAAACAAAGACAAGAGCAATAGGAGGATGGATCATTGCTTCCGGTAATGAAAACATGAAAACATACATAGATCTTCATGGAATAAGGCTTAGAAGCATAAATCTAAATAAGGAAATAAAACCTACCATATATGTAACTATCATGCATCATGAAGAACACATAGTATGGTAGAAGAGAACATCTAGAAATCTATAGATTATGGATCATGGAAAGAAACACAGTAATTACTACTAACATGATCAACAAAAGAAGATCCAAAGAGATCAGAATTCAGATTAGAAGTTTAACAGAGATTAAATCATGGTTTGATCATGAATCCTTCAAAAGCTTGCAATGATCATGGTTAAGATCATTGTTCTAGCCTTAAATCCTTAGGATGATAATGAGAACATGTTCAGAGATGTTTGCAACAGAGAATGCAGCATCTCTTCTACTGTCTCAACTCAAAAAGGAAAGAAAAACAAAGATGGAGGAGAAGAAGAGAGAGTAGACATACCTTTTGATGCAAAAAGAAGAGTTTCGACGAAGATCCGTCGAGAAAACACCAAGGATGCAAGAGAGATGACTTGCAGAGGTCTTTGGTTCGTTCCAGAGGGTTTGGAGGCAGCAAATACGAAGTGGACTCGAGATTGGACTTAAATAGAGCAAGAACAACCTAATTGCCAAAGACAGCACTCATTGGTCGAGTGGATTGGTCGACTGGCCCAGTCGACCAATCAGTCGACCAATGCTGACAGCAAGACCAAAACAGGGAATTGAAGGTCCAGATCAAATCCAATCCTAAAGGGGTTTTGCACACAAGTCAAGTGACTTACCTAATAGGTAGAAATGCCTTCAAACCAAGATAGAGAGCACTCCAAGTCCATCAACTAATTAGATCTTCATCGGGATTCAGTTTCCATAAATAGAACCTCATCATCAACTTTCATGGATTCAAAGCCGGACACCAAGTCCTCTCTTGGGATGGCCCAAAGCTGACTTCTTACTTTACTTCGGGTCATCGGACCTACAAATAACAAGGTTTCCGGGTCAAGGTTAGGGCTGGGTTTTACAAAGGTCCACTCACATCCTCAACCATTTAAGATATCTTGGATTCTCTCACGGATCATTTCACCGGTCTTGAGCAGCCGATTGGTAATGGGTCCTTCATCCCTCGGGACAAACCATGGCGGGGGTTAAGTCAACACACTCTCTCACAACCATTTGGTATAAGTCTGGGCGCATGTCGGGGTAAAACCTAGCCAAATGCAAGTCTTCTACTTAGTTACATCAAGTCGATCCGGATACTTCCATTCCTCGTCCCTGACGATCCTTTCCGGTATCCTTCACACTAGAGTCCTCATAGTCCCTGACTACGGACTCATCAACCCTATTGATCATCCACATATGGTAAACGGAAAGCTCTCACGTCCTCTCACGGGTTGGTTACCGGTCTTAAGCGCCCGTGAGCCCAAGTCTAACCATATGCAACCCTACCAATAAATGGCCCCCACAATGTGATTCCTGTCCTCTCACGGGTTGGTTACCGGTCTTGAGCGCCCATGAATCCCCATTGCTACCACGGGTCGTTCGGTCTCAATACCCCTCCGATTAGGGTCCGACATAACAGGACATCCTAGCCAAACACTACTAGACAATCCTAGATATGTCATCCAACGGTTTAGGAAGGTGTCCGGAGGGCATCTCCGGAAACATCCCATAATATTCCCGTAGTAGTCCAAGGACAGAAGTGTCAAAAGGACACCTCTCCTTTCCAAACCATACTTAAGCATACACATGCATCAATTCATATCATCACATATATGGTAACTTCATATATGGAAAGAAATCAATAATTACAATCACTTTTATAACATTGGTAAGTAAATCATACATGAATCAATTTAATATGAATAAGTAATGTTACTGTAATCAAAGTTATGCAACAGTAGTATATCATTGTAAGAATCTAATTTAGGAATCATATCTATGATATTCAAATATAGAAACTAGATTCATGCTATCTATGTAATTAAGGAAATAACCATCCTTACCTTTTATAACTCGCAAAGGAATCCTAAGAAGTCAAGTAAGATCTCGGCAAACTTGAGAAAAAGGTCCTAAACAAGTATATACAACATATTAGGAAAGATCCCTAACGAGAAAAGATACCAAAACATCCAACATAGACCAATTCAGAGTTGCTTGTACTCATTGGTCGAGTGGATTGGTCGATCGTCCAACGACCAATCAATCGACCAATGCGACGATAAGCCTATAAAATCAGAGTTTTAAGATATGAAATCCGAATTTGGTGGTTCAAAAGGGTACTAATCAAGGGGTAGACTACATCAGTAGTATTCTAACATATAGGGGACCTCAAAACACCAATCAAATCAAGATATCAAGATCCAAATTAGGAAACAAAAAGTTACCATAATTAAATCAACCATGGATCTTGATGAATTTGAAATAGAAAACAAAGACAAGAACAATAGGAGGATGGATCATTGCTTCAGGTAAAGGTATCATGAAAACATACTTAGATCTTCAAGGAACAAGGCTTAGAAGCATAAATCTAAATAAGGAAATAAAACCTACCATATATGTAACTACCATGCATCATGAAGAACACATAGTAAGGTAGAAGAGAACACTAGAGATCTATAGATTATGGATCATGGAAGGAAAACACAGTAGTTAACTACTAACATGATCAACATAGAAGATCCAAAGAGATCAGAATTCAGATTAGAAGTTTAACAAAGATTAGATCATGGTTTGATCATGATTCCTTCAAAAGCTTGCAATGATCATGGTTAAGATCATTGTTCTAGCCTCAAATCCTTAGGATGATCATGAGAACATGTTCGAGAGATGTTTGCAACAGAGAATGCAGCATCTCTTCTACTGTCTCAACTCAAAAAGGAAAGAAAAACAAAGATGGAGGAGAAGAAGAGAGAGTAGACATACCTTTTGATGCAAAAAGAAGAGTTTCGACGAAGATCCGTCAAGAAAACACCAAGGATGCAAGAGAGATGACTTGTAGAGGTCTTTGGTTCGTTCCAGAGAGTTTGGAGGCAGCAAATACGAAGTGGACTCGAGATTGGACTTAAATAGAGCAAGAACAACCTAATTGCCAAAGACAAGACTCATTGGTCGAGTGGATTGGTCGATCGCCCCGATCGACCAATCAGTCGACCAATGCCGACAAAGAAGACCAAAACAGGGAATTAAAGGTCCAGATAAAATCCAATCCTAAAGGGGTTTTGCACACAAGTCAAGTGACTTACCTAATAGGTAGAAATGCCTTCAAACCAAGATAGAGAGCACTCCAAGTCCATCAACTAATCAGATCTTCATCAGGATTCAGTTTCCAAAAATAGAACCTCATCATCAACTTTCATGGATTCAAAGCCAGACACCAAGTCCTCCACTGGGATGGCCCAAAGCTGACTTCTTACTTTACTTCGGGTCATCGGACCTACAAATAACAAGGTTTCCGGGTCAAGGTTAGGGCTGAGTTTTACATCAACACTCATGGATTCCAATCCAGCCATCAAGTCTTCAACAGAAATGGCCCAAAGATGACTTATTGCCTTACTTCGGGTCACTGGACCTACAATAAACATAGTTTCCGGATTAGGGTCAGGGCAGGATTTCACACGGGCGCTCAAGACCGGTAACCAATCCGTGAGAGGACGTGAGAGTTTCCCATTTACCATTTGTGGATGACCAATAGGGTTGTTGAGTCCGTAGTCTGAGTTGGTTGTAGCCATAGGATACGCTGACTCTAGTGTGAAGGATACAGAACCGAGTTGATCGGTGCCATAGGGGAAGTATCCGGATCTGACTTGATACGACTGAGTAGATGACTTGCATTGGGCTAGGCTTTGTTGTGACATGTGCCAATACTTATACCAATGGTGATGTGAGAAAGTGGTCACCTAATCCCCAACCATGGTTTTTGATGAAGACTTTACCCAATTACCCTGGCAGACCCAAGATATCATGTATAATTGAGGGGGTGTGACAGACGACCTAAAGAAGTATGGTGCTATGGTTTTAAAGCATGTCTACCTTAGAGACTAGCATACTCACAGTTAGAATCATATTGCATTATTGTCTCATATCATCTTGCATCATATTGTGACTTGTATCGTATGATTTGTGTATTGTGGAACGACTCGCGTTTGCTGAGTTCTTTGAACTCATTTCCTTTTTGCAATTGTTTTGTTAGACATATCTGCAAGTACCGAAGACATTGATGGCTCCTTCTATGAGGCGGTGCAGGATCCCTCATACTACGGTGAAGGTTCTGGCTATTACGAAGATTGTGGTGAAGGTGCCAAGGGTGATAACCCTCCGTACTAGAGTTAGTCCGACCTTGATTTGGGAGAGGCCATGCTTGGTCTCCTTTGTGTACACATACAAGGACACTTTATACAAGACGGTGGAGACCCTAGTTTAGGCCCTTTTTGTCATTTTGGAACATGGATATGTTGTATTAACTTCTTTGGATTTACTCTTGATATTGGGATTGTAACTTAACTAATCAACCATTTTTCGGCTGCTTTTGAGGAGTGACTTCTGATCACTCTCTCTCTCTTTTGAGAGTTTTCTTGATATGTACTTGATACTTGATAATTTTCCGCACTCTGATTGATTATCTTTTCTTATCCATTTGATCTGGTTATTACTTGCTTAAAACATTGATTATATTGTTTGTGATTATGTTATCGTGTATGTGGGAGGCATAGCCGCTCGATCCTTGATCCTCAGGCTGTGGATCACATTCCCGGGTATGCCAGATAGGATATCGGCTGGGTGGATATGACAGAGTGGTATCAGAGCCGACGATCAAGTAAGGCCCCAACCACAGAAACGACAACGGAACATTCCGAGTCACAAATCCAAGGTGACTCAATTATTCTTAGAAGTGAATAATAGATAACTCGAACTAGAAACCTGATTAATGAAGCATAAGTGAATTGTTGAATAACATACAATAACTACAATTTAACAATCATCACTTAATGAAACAAAAAGAAAAGTGAATAATGCACAATAATATGTGAAACAAAAGTGACTTTCATTAACTTGAATAAGTTTTACAACGGATTACATATGGAAAGCATAAACTGAAATCCTAGTACGATCTATCTATCTAGGAGACCGCCGCTGATCTCTGGGTGCTCTGACATCCTCGGTAATCTGTGTGAGCTGAGACTGCATCTGATCCTGCCTAGACTCTATCTGTGCAAGCCTCACCTCTAGCCTCTCATACATCTATGTCTGACTTGCCTCCATCCTCTTGTACATCTGAGTCTGCCTTGCCCCTAAACTCTTGAACAACTGCTCCTGTTTGACCCCCATCCTCTCCATCATGGAAGTAATAGACAGCATCTGAGCATATAGATCCAGTGTCTCTGGTGCAGCTTGTGATGGACCCCCGACCTCGAACTGTGGTGCAGGAATCCCCTGATCATCGGGACCAACATCCTGCATCCCTATATCATCCCCAGCCTGTCCCTCTGCTGGAACATCCTCATCACCATCCTCGGACTCCGACTTGTCCCCTAGACTGGGAGATCTATCGACCGATCTAACTACATCAGTCCAATAGTCCTCGTGCCGATGGAATACCCTGCACCTCCAACAACCCTCTCCTCATCATCCATGTCTACCCCAAAATATCTGAAGATGCGTGTCAATAGGATCCCAAAGCAAAGGTTCCTAACACCCGAATGCATGACAACCTCGATCATAACACTCTGTATAATGAAAGCCAGATCGATCTCGAACCCCATAGAGATCCGATAGATGAGCAAGGCATCCATCACTGTAACCACATGGTGATGTCCCGCTCTTGGTATGATGTTCCTCCCTACAATCCGCCCAATGACTCTAGCCGATGGAATCATCTCGCCACTGTTCCTAGGCTGATAACATCTATCATCATTCCAAAGTGTCATACATATCTCGTACAACTTGTAAGGAAGTATATGTCTGTTGAACTCCTCCCCTACTGATATCCACACACATGCATGTGGGCAATGTGGAACCCCAAGAATCTCAGCTAGTGTGCGAGTAGTAAATCTTATCTGAGTCTCTCTGACCTGACTCGCTATCACTAACTCCATCTGATCAGCTAGACCCTCCTCAAAAGATGTCAAATTGTTGTAAAACAGCCGAACTAACTCTGGGTACACCGGTAAATCCTCAGTGAGTAGGTGTGTCCATCCCAAAGTGTCGAATCTCTCCTCGATCAGATATGTCGTCAACTCTC